>NC_086359.1:11221476-11521476 GCF_036324505.1 Eleginops maclovinus
TGAACTTAAGTGCTAAATAATCACAACGTTTACAAGTGAAATTGAATTGAAATAACGTAATTCAAATCTAAACAGAAAGTATATACTATTATCATTTTAATATAGTTATGACAAGATACTGTACAGCTGTAGTCAATCGTAACAAAAGAGAATCTCTATATGTGCCATTAACAGGAAGCCAAGGAGCAGCTGTCCCCTCTGTCCGCCTCTCTGGAGAAGCTGCAGCAGGAGAAGCTGGAGCTGGTGGAGCGCAGGAGGCAGAGGCAGGAAGAGGGTCATGAGAAGGTGGATACCCCCTTCACTTTTTTCTCTCTGTCACTGCTCCCCTTTTTCCCTACTGAAAGTCAAGCATAATTGAACACATTTCCCTTCACACAGATCAATGGCATTAAAGAAAAAGCAAAGTCAATCAGCAACTTGGAGAAAGACATCAAGAAATATGTGGAAGACGGCAAAGAGGAATACAAAGTGGTAAGTTGTGTACTTGATACATCAGTTTTTCTGATTCGTCCATGGGTTATTTAGTGATGGACATTAGATACAAACGTGGTCATCATGAATAGATATCATGTGTCCCTTTGCATTGCTTTTCCTCTGAATAGCGTTTGTTAGTTATAATAGCGTGGTTCAAATTGTTCACGAGTAGAGGACTGACCCCACTTTAATGACATTGCCTGCAGCAAAAAGACTTTGAGCTTCAAGAAACCAACACTCAGCTCCACGAGGCTGAGAAGCATAAAGAGAAGATCACCAAGGAGATGGGGAACATCCGTCAGGACATAGACACTCAAAAGGTACAACCTCCTGAGTCACAGTGGGACTGTTGTGAGTGTTATCCACCGTACAGGTCAATGCTGAGTTTCAGAGAAAGCAAAGATACATTTTTATATTCATAGGTCCAGGAGCGCTGGCTGCAGGACAACCTGACCTTGAGAAAGCGTGTGGAGGAGTTAAAGGAGGTTGTGGCCAAACGTGAGGTTCTTTTGAAAGACATAGGCAACATGCAAGTCCTGCAGCTCCGCCAGTAAGCGCACGACACGGTTATTTATCATCTGTAAGATCAACACATTTTTTTCTAAACGAAGCAAACCGCACAGTCTGTTATAGTCTTCCCAAATGTCTTTTGCCTCTGCAGTATCACACTTATTAGAAGTTCACCTTTCTCCCTCTCTGTCTTTGTCCAGAGAGCGCCGTGATGCCGATCGCAAGTTGGAAGAGTTGAAGAAGAACCGCAGTATGGCAGTGGGTCGTCAGAAAGGCTTCGAGGAGGAGATACTTCATCACAGGTGAGATATGCACGTCTATCATTTACACACAACACAGCTTAACCTCATTTAGATATGCTTTTTATTATCATTATTATTATTATCATTATAATTATTATACCAGTCTTGTATCTCAGGCTGACCTATCCTCGTTACCATTTGTGTTCACACTCAATCTTTGAGAGCTGCCATTTCATGATGTAAATGATCTGATCCCTGATTTCTCCCCATTCTGAACCCACTACTCATGAATTACTGCTTTAAAAGTTATGTGATGAAATGAACTCCCCCTTTGAACTGTTTGCTTGCAGAAAAGAGCTGCGAGAAGATCAATATAACAAAGCTGATGAGCGCTACAAAAACAAGATCATCAAAATGAGGACAACAGAGCTGGTCATTAAAGATCTGAATCTCTACTACAAGGCCCTGGACCTGTAAGTGTTCACCGAACATGACACACGTAGTACATTCCTAACACAGATTTCTCCCAGAATGCTCAAGGCCAACTGGATATAGCAGTTTTAGTAAATCGTAAATGCCTTTGAATATAAAATATACATTGCATTCTAGAAGATGTAATTGTGATATCTTCCCCACAAATATGAGATGACTGCCCCTGTGAAATCTGTTCTTTTAAAAGGTTTACTCATCAGGGGGAAATGACGTGCATGTATACAATGACTTCAAGCTAAACTGATCAGATAGAAAGATTTTCAGTGTGAAACCACAGAACCAACAGCTTTTTTTAAAAAAAAAAGTAGATTCCTATGATTTCAGATATAAGTATAAGTATGATAACCCTGCAAAAAAAAATGTATTTCAAACACAGCAATAACAAAGACACTCAGCATTTGATTATGTAAATGAACGGGGTTTGCTGTCGACATCAGCACTTCCTTTTGTCGTTCCATCTCTCGTAGTTTTCCTGTTATGAGACATAGATCAATCCCCTCCTTGTCTGGTCTTTTTGAAGTTCGCCCACCACAACGCTGTTATTCAGAATGACATGTACCAAGAAATAATAGCAAAGGCCTTCCTGTGTGGAGTTGGCATATTAACCTTGTTTTGTACACATGGTATCATCGTTTAAGCTTGCGCCCTCAAAGCTCAGATTGAAGGCCGCCATTTAAAGTTAATTCTAGCAGCTTCAGTGCAGAACGTATAGCTTTAAATAAGTAATGCTTTACCAACAAATTAATATTTCTATACCAATTGCTTATCCCACGTTGCCTTGAATTCTCGAAGAAAACCTTTGTTTCTCTTCTCCGCGGTGAACAGAGACTCTAAACACAGGGTGAATTAAAGTAAACTGGTGCCATGTTTAACAACGGCAACACCACATCAAACCATCCCTTTGAAAAACTCTCCCACATTTTGAAGAGTATAATCTAAGCCTCTTTTATTAAAATGTATTGTCGTTGGTGAGGCGCTTCAATGCCAATTCCCCTCCCTCAAACATCTTCTTCCAAACGACAAACCTATGAAAGCAGTGATGACATTTGTGGCGAAGGGATGGATGTGACATCATGCCTTTCCTTTGCAGGGGTGGACAAAGTCTGTGCAGTTAGACTCGTCAGGAGGCATTACTTATTTTTTAATCTTTTCTCATCCTTATTAACAAAACTATGGTTTTGTGTGTGTGTGTGTGTGTGTGTGTGTGTGTGTGTGTGTGTGTGTGTGTGTGTGTGTGTGTGTGTGTGTGTGTGTGTGTGTGTGTGTGTGTGTGTGTGTGTGTGTGTGTGTGTGTGTGTGTGTGTGTGTGTGTGTGTGTGTGTGTGTGTGTGTGTGTGTGTGTGTGTGTGTGTGTGTGTGTGTGTGTGTGTCATTCAGAGCTGAAACAATATAGCAATCAAGAAATGTACGCTGATAATCGACTAATAGTTTATAAGGTTGTAGCTTTTCTTCTGCTTCACATTAAACTGATCTTCTTTGGGCTTCGTACTGATGTTCAGATAAAGCACTTGTTTGTGTTTAGACATGGACATGTTTCAAGGTTAAATTCCCCTAATTCTTTTTTAAAACAATTTGGGTTGGAAGGGGAAAAAAATAGGTTTAATTGTTTTATTATTGTTATTATTATTATTATTATTATTAATTAATTAATTAATTGGAAGCAAGATGTTTGTGGTTGGACATGGAGAGGTTTGAATTCCCCTATTTAAAAAAAAACTATTTGGGTTTCATAAAAGAATAAAAAAACTAGATTAAAATATATTATTATTATTATTATTATTATTATTAATATTATTATTATTATTATTAATATTATTATTATTATTATTATTATTATTATTAATAATATTAATTTTAAAAATATTTGGATTTATAGCATTTGGGCTTTTGACCTTATTTTGGGATCACAACAGTGGATTTGAGTTACTGTATTTTATTGATTTATAAGTATGTTGGTTGGGGACTTTAAAGAATAGTCATTACAGTTTGAAAAACAGTAAATCACATTTGCATAACAACATGGTATTTGCTTACTCGTGTTACTTTGTAAACATATATATCACTTTGTATGTTTGTATTATTTTCTGTACGTTTTAATTTATTTTAACTCACTTGGGGAAGTTAGAACTATAAACTGAGTCTATAACTTCTCTCTAGTCACTAAAAATGAGTTCAGCGAGGCGCCCTATGCTTCTTTTTTTATGACTTTCCTTCCCAGAAAGCATTATTTTATATCAATCTGAAATATAATGTTTGTCAATGACACTGCAAAGCTATTTCTTTTGTTCTAGCATATATACGAGTCTGGCAGAAACACTAACTGAGGATGAAAGGCCAGTGTGAGCCTCAGTGAGGAAGCCTGCGCTCTCAGGCTCAGATACCATCTGAGGAGAGCGCGGAGCATCATTTACCAGTATGTGTGGGTTAAGACATCAGTGTGTGTGTCACAGTTTCTATCTGATTACTCAGAAAAATATTTCATGGTGAGATGCTTTGATTTGGGTGAGGAAAATGGAAATATGAAACTCACTTTGCAACTAATTGTTGTGTCAGCATAAGAGGTTGAGACCATGAAGCGATGATGTTACAGGTCCCTAAATCTCTGCTGTGAAATCTCTTTCTGTCAGAACTGAAAATGTGACTGTCTGTTTATTTATCAACATTGCCTTTTTAAAAACCTGTATCTATTTGTACCTGCTGTCTCAAGTAGTTTATGAACAGCAGCAGCAGGTGGACAACATTCAATTGTAGAATATTATGTAATGTTATATATAATTATAGCTGTCCCCCACATTTTCAACTAAATACTTTCCCTGCTGTTTATGCTTCTCTAGCCCACAGCTGTCTTGTATGTCATTTAAAACTTAAATATATGCTTTATTAGAGTAATTTCAGCGGGAACATTTTAGTTTGATTCATCAAGGGCACAGCCTTCTATGGTTTCAATATGAAACAGCATCCATGAAGCTACAAATACTATAACATGAATCTGAGCTCCTGATTACTAAGCTGCAAGTCCTTTACGTTCACATTATAAAGTAACTACAAGAAATGTGGGTGCATGTATGTGTTTGGCAGTGTCCTGTATACAGACATCGTGTTGTTTTGAACTACGTCCCTACATTAGCTCAGAAAGGAAACGTGGTTTAAAGAAAAACAGCATATGTTTTACTGAACAGACTCAGAAAGAAGCACACTTGATTCGATGAACTCAGAATTCTGATGCGTTGTATTAACTTCTGATACACTTTGGGAATGTGTTTACAGAAAGCAGCAGAGTTTTTATGCCCCACATGTCTTACATTGGAAGTGTGTTTGGACGGGTTCTTTTAACAGTAAGAATAGGCAAATGATTACATTTGATTTGATCCTTATTCAATATTCTGAAACAATATACCATGAACAGTGCGTTAAGCCTTATTCACAAGTGAAATGTTGTGGTGTTATGAACTGGTGCCGTCAACGTTTACATGTTTACCCCGCTAATTATTCAAATGTCCAAGTGTGTCCCAGCTTCCTCGAGTCATTACAGTGCGGATGTTTACAATGAGTTGCGTGGCAGTTCACTTGAGGTGTGATGAAAATGGAGGAAAGGCGTTTTGCTAAAGCAGACGGCTAGCCATTTTCCCGAAGTTGGACAGGAGTGGGGGATAGGGGATAAGCTCACAATTGTCGGAAAAGAAAGGGCTTAGAATAAGATAGCGGCAGAGCTGCCCTGATGGGGGAGTCACAGCAGCTCTTGAGGCGGCAGCTTTGTCGATGCTTTAGCTAAGTGTCGGAAATCTTTGAAATTCTTTTTCTGTAATTCAGAAATCATGTTAAAAAAAAACCTTGGATTTGTATTACCAGTGTGTCATGTCACAAGCTGTGTGTTTTATCTCTCCCCAATATACAAGAAAGTACTAGTATAATAAACTTTGATCATGATTAATCTCTGCTTATTATTATTATTGAGACTTGAAGAGACCCTTTTTTTGTCTCTTGCAAGTAAAATACACTTGCAAAAAGAAGTCATGCCCAATGACTTCCTTCTGCTGCTTACACGTCTAAAAACAAGATACACCAGGCCACATGGATTGATAACGACTGCACTACTTCCTCTCTCTTTTCTTCCTTGCTTCACGGTTTTTCAATTTATCCACCATATATGGGCTTCAGAAATAGCAGTGATATAATGTCATCACTTGCTTTCAGACCACATAGGAGTTTCAGGTGAAATTGCTAGATTATTTCTTGGTATGCCGGAAAGCAGCATCCCGTTGGCTGCCGTCAAATCTTTTACATCTACTTGTACAACAGTATTTCTCATGTATCAATATTAGTTGAATTTAGTCTTTGGAAAAATGCTGTCGCTATCATTTGGTTTACCAAACGATCGTCAAATAGTGAGCAGTCACTGGTGTTTACTGTTGGAATGGAGTCCTTTTATTATCTGCGTTGTGTGCAAAGCAGGGGTTGTCATTGTGCAGCATTTTTAGACTGTTAAAATATATTATACTGTTTGGTATTTATAAATCTCAATCACAAACCAGATTCTGTCTTGAGTTTTTGTCAAGAACACCGTCTAGTGGGGAGGGTAAAATATCTTGTCTGCTTCTGGGTTTTAGCTTTGTTTTCTTCTTGTTTGCTTCAGAACCATCATGAAATTCCACAGCATGAAGATGGATGAGATCAACAAGATCATCAGAGACCTTTGGCGCAGCACCTACAGGGGCCAAGGTGCATTTCACTTACAGTGTTCTCTTTTTATGTAGTATGTGTAGGTTAATCATTCTGTTTATCCTCTTTCTTTAAGGCTACATCCACATTTACTTCTTGCCATTTCAAAACAAAAATGATCTCCGTTTAGAGTATTATAGCGATGATACAGAAATAATCAGTCTTGACTAACAGCTTAAACAGCAACAGCACTTTATGTATTCAACACTTGCTATTGTGAATGTTTCCTTTACATTACATGTCATTTGTTAGACACTGTTATCCAAAGCGACTTGCATACACTCAACACTGTACTCGTGTTGTAGTCAAGACCAGTTTAACTGAGACCAAGTCAGGACCAAGACCAAGACCAAGGCAGGGCGAGACAGAATCAAGACCGGAACCAGACTAGTGTGAATCCAGCACTACATAATACACTTACAATAGAATGTGGAAGATACCATAGTCAGTTTGATCTGAAAGATCCACATCATTGTAAAAAGACCCACAGTACAATCAGAATCAGAAAGACTTCATTTATCCCAAACTGGGAAATCTTTTTGTTGCAGCAACCAAATACAAATAATTAGAACTAAAAAATAAGAATGAATAAAAATGAGAAATATACAAAGGTTCAAATAAAGCAATGAAATGGAATATTAAATCAGTATAATGTAAATGTTAAGTGTGAAGGTGTGCATGTTAAGTCCAGTCCTTGACCAGTGTTGACATCGATTCCGAGACAACACCAAGACCTCAAAAAAGTGGTCTCAAGACCAGTCTTGAGTACTACAACACTACTGTGAACTATCCTCAGTGTTTTCTCACCTCCTCTTGCACCCTCTCCAGACATCGAGTACGTGGAGATCCGCTCTGATGTGGACGGAAACACGTCTGCTGAAGTGCGGCGGAGGGTTTACAACTACAGAGTCGTCATGGTGAAAGGAGAAACCGCTCTGGATATGAGGGGACGCTGCAGTGCCGGTCAGAAGGTATCAAAATAAATGTTCTCTATCAGCACACGCATTACATTAAGACCAATGCAAACCTAATATGTCATGCCGTCTTTTGTTTCCAATACATTATTCAATGCTTTTCCACCCTAAATGTGGCTGTTTGTCTAGGTGTTGGCATCCCTGATCATCCGTCTAGCTCTGGCAGAGACCTTCTGTCTGAACTGCGGGATCCTGGCCCTGGACGAGCCCACCACCAACTTGGACCGAGACAACATTGAGTCACTGGCACACGCCCTCGTCGAGTCAGTACACACACACAGTGTTTTAACTTTAAGTTTAAGAGGACACTCTTTGCATGAATCAAAAGTCTTAAAGTGAGGATCCACCTAAATGTAATCACTCCCAAGGCTTCAAAAAGAAGTCTTTAGCTCATTAAGGACCTAACAAGGAGAGGAAACACTCACAGTGATGGCGCAACATGCCAGCTCTAACTATCTAATCCTACAGCTGGGATATAGCAGCTAGAAGGCTCAGTAAATAATCAGTAGACTAACATATTAAATAACAAATATCAAAATCATTCATCAAGTTGCTGATAACACTTTTTTCTTTCTAAGCTCCGCATGAACACCATTTCAAAGTTAGCTTTGGTGTGTACTGCTACTGTGTGAACTATATGAATTGACGTACTCTCCTTGCTCGCTCTCCTCAGGATCATTAAGAGTCGCTCTCGCCAGCGTAACTTCCAGCTGCTGATCATCACCCACGACGAGGACTTTGTGGAGCTGCTGGGGCGCTCCAGCTACATTGAGCACTTCTACCGAATACGCAAGAACCAGTATCAGAACTCTGAGATCACAAAGTGCAGCATCACCTCCCTCTCAACCTATCTCCACTGAGCAGACAAAAGACTCTCTTCTTCCTTGGAAATGCACAGTAAACCTTGAGCTTCTTGTTTTCATCGCAGTTGGGCAAAGTCAGAGTTGATTTAGTTGAAAAAGGGAATGAGTGATCTGCGTAATACTTAACCCACCCAAACCAAAGACTGACATATCCATAATACAATATACCGTGTTGATGATGTTCCTTTCCAAAGGCACGGTTTCATAGCATAAACTTTACTAAATACTATATTTACTGCATTCTAGTAAGAAAGTACCAGATAACGTTCTGACAAAAAGATCAAAGTTAGGATTCTAATCTAAAGCATGAACAGCTTCCGTGTATGGGATCATCATTTTTAGACGGTCTTGCCATTGTATCTGTAGTCTTTGAAAGGTTTTCTGTAGCCATCGGCTGTCCATGTCTCTGTTCTGCTTAAAATATTTTGAAAGTTCACAGTTATATTTCCACGTTTTCCTCTTTGTGCTCATTTCGTTCTGTCATTAAATCTGGCAATGGTTTGAATGACTCTTTTTAATGGTTGTTTAATTGAAAGGTATAGATTTGCTTCAGCGAGTCGGAACTCCTTTTTGGTGAAGTTTGTCACAAACCACAGCTTTATCTAAAAATCTTATCTCACACAAACTGCAGACTCATTGCAATGTTTTTTTTGTAATGAGTGGAAGAACTTTGCGAAGGCGGGCCAAAGCAAGTATAAATCTTTTGTTCTCAGCCAAGTCCTCAGAACAAGCGTCAGCTGACATTTGAGTGATCAAGTCAAAGAATACTTGAAATAACTTCTCCCAGAGGTCGACAGCCAACTAGCTATCATGAAGATGATGATGTTTCTGCTGCTGTCCGCCGCGGCACTGATGCTCAGCCCAGCTGTTGCCAAGGCAATTAATCGTGATTCTCGAGAAAACCTACAGAAAATCATCGACATTGCTAGACAATACAATGGATCTGCCACATTGGTAAGAGCTCTTTTTATAACCATTCATTTGCGTGTGACTTTTTGCAACAAATGACTTGTGCCTAAAGTAGTAAATTAACTTGTATTTTAATTATGTTCTGAAGCACTACTTTGTGGAGGATTTGAGCGCTCTGGCTGTAGGATGTAAGGTGAGAAGAGTTTTGTTGCTTATAGTTGAAGTGCTGTGATGGTTGGCAAAACAAATGCAACTGGTCATTAGCTCCACACGGTAGCTTACAGCGACAGATTGCAATGACCATTTTGCATATTTTAATATAACTGTGTGCCTTGTTTATTTTTAAGTCCTAATGTATTCTTGCTTATGTTCCTTACAGGATAAGTTCTTCTGCAAAGCGTATGCGATCCTGAACACGACTGAACACTTCCGTGGAACGCTGGAGGAGGTGAACCTCGTGAGAAACTTACTGCAGTACATCCTCGGCACTCGTGTAAGAATTCCCCCTAACCCCCACTTTGTATCTTTTTAGATGGATAAAACAAATGCAGACGAAATTTAGAGGGACAGATGTTGCAGAGAGATAGAACACTTGACCTACTTTTGTTTCTTGTCTTTCAGGCAAACTGTACAAATGTACAGAAGGTGAACGGTGACCAGGAAACAATTCCCAAACTCGTGACTCGACTCCTTCATTGTGCCACAAAGGTTTTCAGGCACGGTAACGGCACATCTCCCTAACCTGAGACCCAGGCGCCAGTGGAGTGTTTCAACCTTATTTCAGTAGTTAAATATTTAAGATTTAATATGGCTATTAAATAAAAGTGGCATTTTTAAGGAAAAATAACAAATTATTCTGGGAATGATGAATGCAACATGTTTGTTTCTCGTATAACTGCTCAAACAAAATGTATTTTTATGTTAGCAATTGTTTAGAAGCAATAATTACAACCAATCATTTTTGATTTATCTTTATTGAAATGTATATTTGCATCTGTTGGCACAGCATGACAAACAGTGTGGACTCAAACAGCTTTCAAAGATAAAACAAAAACATGGGGTCATTTTTAAATCTCTATCAAACACACCTGCATATTTATTATTCATTGTATTTAATCTAAGTTAATAAGTTAATTCTCTTTAATATATTTGAATGATATATTTATTGTAGTATCATACAGTGTTTTCAATAGTTGACAGAAAAAATAAATTGTGTTGCTCATGATTGGAATGTGTCTGGCAATGCTTTGTGCTGTTCGGCAGGGTCATCTATTCACAGAGAGAAGCTTTTTATCAGGTTTATATTTATCTACAGCATTTTTATGATGCTATACTTTCTACAAGCCATATTATTACCCTTTATTTTCTTACTTAAAATATAGTTTAACCTGCATGTGAAGTACCACATTCAGTTCTGTCTATACTGCAAACGTATTTATTCAAAACATGTTCACTGAAGTAATGAATCCATTATATCTGTTACACAACTATTGGCCTCATATTGATCTTATGTTTTACAAGGTGATTCTCAAATATAACAACACATATGTTGATTAACAGGGATAAGCCAAGGTGTTTATAATCCGTTTACAAAAAGCATTGCATAAATCAAAAAGAAGTAGGAAATATTGCAGAGCGCTGGCTTTTCAACTTTTGATCATTAGGCTGTTTGTGTTTCCTTCAAGTTGTATCACTTTTCTACCTGATGTCGTATTCAGGAATTCTTTATAGCATGAACAATAGGTATCCGGGGAGTGAGGATCCAGGCAAAAATAAATTGAGTTTGCCATGAAAGCATGGGTACACAAACCAGCAGAGTGTGAGGAGGGGGGTTCAGGGGGCCCCCTGCTGGGTTAATCCCGCAATTAGTGGCAACAATTGAAGTCTGTGTTTACTTGTATTTACGGGATAAACCACCATGAAGAGGAGATTGCACATTCCAATTTAGTTGCTTCAATGTACGTATTTCGCTTTAGGTGACCAAACAAAAATGAGATTTGGAAACCGTGTTTGGATGTAGACTTTTTAGAAGTTGTGAACATTAAATAACTGTGAGGATTTCTCTCTGCCATGTAATTGAAAAGAGAAAAGTGGAAAATAACATGGTAGCTGTTGGGGTGTGGTCTGAATGCTTTTAAATAAGCCAATATATTAACTCATTAATTTTTAAGTAATTCAAAATAAATGATGGCTACCGGATATGTAAAGGACTTATTTATTGTACTCGTATACAACACTCGTGTTTAAGTTCAAACACATCGTATTCTTCCTGGGTACAGTGTGTAAGGAGATGCTTGGGTTTTCATTTGAATCCCATTTGAAATACACACACTAACATCTATGTATCCACATGGACTTTGTCAAATTCTCCTTGTGGTAAATGGCAAAACAAGTCTTGCAAAAACATGATTTTTATTTCCTTCATAGTGGATTATGCCTATAAACAATAAACCCAAAACATAAACCAAGAAAGCAGTCAAATAAAACTGAAATTATTCATCAGTTGATCCTTTTCAATAGGACCGGGGGGAACAACACAATCCAAGTATTCTGTTATTTATGCGAGTGCAGAAATAGCAAGGCAGGAACGTTTAGAAGTTCAACTGATTGCTCAAATATTAATGATTCTGTAAATCATTCAGCCCCCAAAGATCTTCTTTAGGACCCTGTTTCCGTGGAGTGCACTCCAATGGGTGCGCCCCAGAAGTGTGTACGCTCTATGCCCGGCTGTGGTGAGCTGGTGCTGAGCAGCTCTCTGAGAGGAACATTTTCACCACTCTTTTCCCCCTTGCCTTGGACAATGTAGCCGTCACTCGATGACTTGATGCAATGTGAGAGCTGTGGGGAGGTTTGCTCTTGGTACTGCCGGGGTCTCTGTGTGGCGCTCGGCTGTGTGTTTGTGCGCTACTGAACCGTGGCTCCCTCATTACTTAATAAAGAGAATCACTCTCTTTTTCAACAGTGCTTTTTATAGAACTGTTGCAATATTTTCAATACTTTGTATAACTTGCAAGCTTTAGGACTTCAAAGGACGAATAAAGGATAAAAAGATGAGTTTAGAATATGGCATAAGATTCATCTATATATACCTCCCACACTGCATTGTCTTTCATCTGTAGAATGATAAACAATGGTCGAATAACGTATTAATAATAAAACTGCAAGTCCAAACAAAGTCTAATTTAACAACAGTATACTCTTTGGTCATTTTAAAATGTTCTTAAATATCTTACATTTTAGATAATGCAATATTTTAAGTACAGTACCTATCGCCTAATTGCAACCCCCCCTGTTGCATGCTTGTTATTCATAAAACATCAGTCATTCACTTTTGTTTAATATGAATTGAAGTTAAACCTGCTCAATCACTCTTGTTTGTGTTGCTTTTTTGAATCAGAAGATCACATGTGCTCCCATGTTTTCATATAACTCAACGGAAGCTGTTTTGCAAGTGGTATCTTGTGGCCTCATTATAAGATAAAATAAGATTTGTTTTAGATTAATTCAGACCTGTTATCATGGCTATTAATCCAAACCCCATGAGGGAATGTTTGAAAGTATGCAGATGAGCTTGAATCCCCCCAAGGCAATATAACCTGACCTGCTATTCAACCATATCTCACCATCTTTGTTCTTCTAACCCGATGAGATGGGATCCAGCAGGTATGATGCTGTCACTGCTTCAAACAGTTCCCAACAAGAGTTCAAAGGGCCACCATCATGTACATTAATCTCTTAAGGTGTGTAAAAGGCCTCGGCTGATCAGGATCATTTGTTTTTCGAGTGGCTTGATAAATATCCTTACTCTCTTTCTCTTGATCTGTCCACAGCCTGCCTCTGCTGCTTCTGTATTGTGTTCCTGGTCGATTAGCCTCGGGGCTGTCTTCAGGGCTTGGGTGCAGTGGGAGCAAAGGGAGGTGGGGGTGGGGGGGCGGTGGGTGACTGCGTCTGCTAAGGGACCTCCTTCAGGGGCCTCACTGTGGCCTGGCTTGGTTTTCATGTCTGTCTTCAAAAGCGCAGCACCATAGATGGAGGGAGGGAGGGAGAGAGAGGGGAACACAGTGGATCTGCCATTGTTATTACCCATGAGTCCTCAGTCTGAATTTGGGTGTGAGGTGGCGGAGCATGTCAACGCAGAGCTGCTTCTCACATCCTTGTTTACATGTTTAATACCCTCAAGGTAATCAGAAACACACATTGTGCTACCAAAATATATTTCCATTTAAAAACTGTTTTTTTTAAAGCCTTCTTTCCAATCCCTTTTCTTCATAATTGCTGATGAGAAGATTTCTGCAGTGATGTGGGTCTGGAGTATTCAGCCATTTTGGTAGACAAAATACAGAATGTCTCCATGGCCCACTGATGCTGACCTAATATTGTATTAATTGAATCATATTTACTCATCTTCCACCATTTTAAAGCTGTTTCCATATCATTCCTGCATACATTTCACAAAGGGTGAGAGCAATCAACCTGAAGTGGGTCTCAGCAGGTTGATAAACTAAAAAGAGGTGATTCAATCCCACTTGTGTACATGATAGCAATAAAACTGCAATAACTGATATTTATATTCTCTCTTTCTCTCATCCTCGCACCCATTGAAAACAACTTCAAAGGGGGGGGGGGGGGGAGCTAATTAACAAGCTGTGGAAATGGACATGACTCTGGGTTGGATGTGCAGGGCACAGGGGGGCTGTGGGTCCTCTGCGGGCTCCTGCTGTCACACAAGTTTAGATTCAGACTGCTCGGGCCGACAGGAACGCACTCACCTTGACATGATCACCTTAGAAATGAAGAGAACCAAATCCAGACAGTCACGATGACAGACATGTCGACCATGAGGGATTAAGTTTCTCTGTTTGATTTCTTTTCTCAATTCTGTCTATTCACATGCAATTTCTCTCTGACTTCCTTTTCTTTTACCCATATTCCATCCTTTCTTCAATTCATGGTTTCTTTATGCCTCAAGTAGTATCCCTTTATTGAGTTCCTATTTTATTGTTTGTATTCCCTTCTGTCTCTCGTGTCCTTCCTTTTTCATGATCTCTTTCTTCCTGGCTGTGATCCGTCTCCTTCTCACTTCGACTTCAACTCGTACCTCCCTCGAACTATTCTTTCTCTTTTTTTCCCGCTGCTCTCATCTTCGCTTCTTTCCCTTTCTCTCCGTCTCTCTTCACTACAGCAACATTTTCTTGGAGAGGATTATTGTGTTCAGCAGACTGTATGGTGATTATATGTTCATATACTCTACTACTTTGAATTTGTGTGCAGACCTGCACAAGACCAGCTAAGTGCTTTGTAGGAAAAAAATCACGCCACAGTGAGTTATTTCTGGCTGGGTTAATCTTATTTCTCTGGGCACTTTGATAATGGAGAAGACTTGAATAATGAATGGGGTGTATAATACTGTTCTTCAGGCCCGCTGAATGAATTAAGCCATTGTGAGTTTCTATGAGTGTCCCTAATATAGCGCCCTGTTCCCAATACCCATTCAATGCTCTTATTTTGTGTTTTTGGAAGTGGAACAAAAATATACACTTAATACTATTAATATATGCTGAAATATTGAGCACAAGAGCACTAAAAGAAGGATCTCCCTCTTAGTGCTGTCGGATTTTTATGTATGCATATGTTGTTGTTGTTATTCAGGATATGTAACTTGGCACACATGTTGACCTCACACACTCGTCACTTTCACCGAAGTTCACTGCTCTCTCTCCACAGCTGACGCTTAGTGCAACTTCAGATCTGATGACCTGGTTCAAAAAGGGAGCGTTGATAATTATTTTAATGAAAATGTTGCTCAAAAATAATAAATGAGGTGGAATTATTGAAATATCAGTAAATAAAAAGGCCATGTTTTGCTTCAAATTCAGAACAAAGCTACGACATTAATCATATTTTTGAAGCTACTTTCTCATCAATTTAATTTAATTAGAGCTCTGGCATTATTTTATTTACTTATTTTTCTTCCCATTTCATTTTGATAATCTATTTATTTAATTGATTGGGGGCGTGAAAAAAGTTTTAAAAAATTCCGCTCACAGAAAATGTCTAGAATATCTTTACATTAATGAACCTGAGAAAAGCAGGAATATCTTGGAATTTAAAATAAATGAGGCTGATATTAAATACTTCAAAAGTACAAACGTTCCTATATGTTTGGTAGTTTAATCTGCATTGTATTTGATGTGCTTATTATAGGTATTAAATATCTGCAAAGTCATAAGTAAAAAAAGGAGTGCCCACTAACATGTACAGTAGAATATAAAGTAGCACAACATTTAAATAGGCTACCTCACTGTACTCAAGTGAATGCAATTGGTCATTTCCCCCGCTCATTAACAGCCTCAATAAGCATTTTATTTTATCTGAACAGAAACCCCCACTGAGCATTCACACGCCGAAGGGTAGCGAAGGGAACAGGAGCTACAGATGGACAGCATCTCCTGCTATACCTTTTTAAAAGACATCCATCACCCTGTCCTCAAGTTTCCAGAAAGTAACACAAGCTGTGTGTGTGTGTGTGTGTGTGTGTGTGTGTGTGTGTGTGTGTGTGTGTGTGTGTGTGTGTGTGTGTGTGTGTGTGTGTGTGTGTGTGTGTGTGTGTGTGTGTGTGTGTGTGTGTGTGTGTGTGTGTGTGTGTGTGTGTGTGTGTGTGTGTGTGTGTGTGTGTGTGTGTGTGTCCTTGTGTCCATGCTGGTGCTGCACACAGGTATGCAGTATGCCGTAGGTCGGCCCAGAGCTGGTTTGGCGTGTGATGATAATAGGAGGTGACTAATAGAGAGCGCAGAGGTAGCTGTCTCCCTTTGCTCTGGTCACATTCCCATTTGTTGCTACTGGCAGTGGATGAATTATTGAGTTTGGGGTGTCTTGCCTCTCCCCCCCCCTTCACATTCCCTCACTCTGCTCCCAAGGATGACAGCCACCC
Organism: Eleginops maclovinus; assembly: GCF_036324505.1. Lineage (NCBI taxonomy): Eukaryota > Metazoa > Chordata > Actinopteri > Perciformes > Eleginopidae > Eleginops > Eleginops maclovinus. The sequence continues at coordinate 11,237,591 of NC_086359.1, forward strand.
TGTCTGTGTGTGTATGTCCGTTTGTGTGTGCGTGTCTAAGTGATTGTATATGTATGTGTGTGCATTCGTGAGCATTTAAACAGAACTTTCATCCTCATTCTGTCAAAAAAGATCTTTCCTGCATGAAAACATATCAAACAAACTCTCTCTCATGCATCTCCCTCTCTTTCTTGTTTTGTGATATTTTGTTTGTTTGATATCCTTTTTTAATTTCACTGTGGTGAAAAGTAACCGAGTACATTTACTCAAGTATTATACTTAAGTGCTATTTTGACATAATTGTACTTTTCTTGAGTATTTCCAAAATATGCTATTTCAACTTCTACTCCACTTCATGTTGGAAGCAAATATTGTAATTTTACTTAACTAGATTTATTTGACACACATGGTTATTAGCGACTCTATACATATAAATTAAAGTTATTTGCTTATGTAATATGATGCAGTTCTGCAACAGTAATATACAGTCCATCAATACAACCCAGTATTTGAAAAAGTATCTTATATGTGCTCCGCATAGAAATTCTACAACATCCAAATGCCCTGATATGTATATCTCAGTGATGCAAACTGGAAAATATAATATTATGTAAACATGTTATATTGTAAAAGGAGCCAATGTGCAAATTAATATGTTTACTTTTGATTTGGTCAGTACATTTAGCTGATATTAAAACTGTAATTCTACTTAAGTAACATTTTGTATTCAAGGCTTTTACTTTGAGTATTTGAAATCCATGGTATTTCTACTTTTACTTAAGGACCTGAGCACTTCTCACCCCCTCTGCTCAAACACTCTTCCTTTAATCCTCTTGTTCTTTTGACTATGACTTAACTTGCTTACGGTTTCATTCCAAATGGCTTTTCGTATTGAGCATTTTTCACAATTTAGACCCAGCACATCTCCATTATTGCACGAGAAAATGCAATATACCTTTCAGCTGCTGCTGAATAATTCAGGTGCCCTCAGTCGCCACATGCCGCTGACGAGCCTTCAGCTCAATTTACCAGAGAGCGAGCAGCCTACGTTATGATATCAATCCGGGTATTACAAAGATCAATTATTTACACGGCGACGCTCCTGTTTTAACCTTTACATTAACATCAGAAACACACAAGAATGTGGGGCTTCTCGGGGACTAATTATTATCATTCTTAGATGGTTTGAGGATTTTTTTTGAATGCCCAAAAATCGTCTGAAACATGCTAAATGTTTTTTTGTTTTTTTAAACAGGCCGGTTGAGGAAAAGGCATGACAACAATTAACATTTGTTTGTGCATTCCGCTTTAAAAATTGTGTTTAACACCATAAATTACAGACAGTGAATAATCAACTCCTAACATCAAAGGGAATATTAATATTAGCCACAAACGTTTCCGCGCAATAACGAGGGAATGATCCTCCGGCTGTGAAAATCCGCCGACAGTCTCCCTGGGAAAATCACACAACCACAGGCCATGTTGGCTGAGAGAGGATTCCGGTTGAAGCTTTTAATTATGATGATGGTGAATATTATGAGGATAAATTATTTTTGAATGTTTTGTTAATCGGAGAAAATCATTGTTTTTGTCGCAAATAAATCAGGTGTCAAATTTAATTCAAGCAAATTGAATTAAATCGGCCGAATAGATTTAGTAAATACGCTGTTAAATATGTAAAAGTGGTTATATATAAATAAAAGGTCGCATTTGGCCTACTTTAATCGGAGAAATAACATTAACATGAATAAGCTAGCGTTATTGGCCTGTGTTTAAAACAAGATCATTGTGGCTCTTATCCTATGTCAAGTAAAACTGAGAAAAAAATGATTATAATAAAAGTGGAAAATACTTACATACGTCAAACGCGTAAAGAAAAAAGGCTACTTTGGTGTTTCCTCGGCCAACCTGTTGTGTATCCACTTTGTGTCTCCCTAGAGTTCCCAGTCAGACTTCTACTAACAACTCCTCCACATTACTTCGCTTTATAAGAATATATAATTAATATTGCATCGTCATTACTTAATAATTTCGAGCCCGACGCACGACATAACCCGGTGACATGAGGACATCCATAATTAACAGAGCACTAATCAGAGGAGGCCATTAGCAGCGCGAAGAGACGCACATTTCCAGCTCCGCGGTGTGAAAAGTACTGTGAAAATAGAGACGCTTTATTTTTCTGTGTTGCTTATATCATGTACGACAATACATATTTAATCCCAGCAGAGGTTAAGGGAGTCATAAATTAAACAGCCGTGCGAGTTCCCATTAAAACCAACCGAGATTGTATCGGATGTTAAAATCAAGTTTGTTAGTTGATTATTTTTTTTAAAGTAGTTTCTAACGTCCTAACAAATCAAATTTCGTGTCCCAAAAAAACCCCCACAAAAATAAAGTCGCTGCCCTTTTTTTTTTTTCTTTTTTTTTTTTTTTTTTTACAAAATAACCAATAATTTATTAAGTTTAAACTTCACACATTTTTTTTTCAAGTGAAATCAAGAGTGAGGAAAAAGTAAATACTTAAAAGATGATACTGTATATATATTTGCTACATAAATAACATATAGCTCACCTGTAATATTCAAAAACATGTTCACATCAAAATACTAAAATATAGCAGCAGCCAAAGCCACACGGAGGTGCCTCGTATATGACAGTGTCATTTCAATGTCTAAATAATACAAGATAAACAGTGTGTGAAATAACATTACTGTAACTATTGATATTTGTGGGCAAATGACAATCCAACAGTTCACAAAGAGAGTAGATTCGTGGTGTTAAAAAGGTGCATTTTTGAAAACCTTGATAATTGAACTCATCTATATCGTAGATAAAATAAAAATAGTTGAGAACACAGTTATATATGATATGATGACACATAGATATGATGGTGTTCTATTGCACTTGTGAGCCCGTGATGTTGAGGATAAACTCAACTAACATTACAACAAAAAAAATCCATGATTCTTTCAAGAAATAAAAGATATCGTTCTCTTTTTTCCCTTTAACACTGCTGATAGTTTAACAACCCATACATGTAAAATGACTATATTCCATTCCATGGTTTACAAAAGTTAATAATCCCTGAATGTGACAAATTGTCAGGGTGGATTTGCTGAAAGTTCATATTCAGTGTGTGCAAGATACATGTTCAACAACATCAACATCACCCTCCTCACAGATCTTAGTCCCATATTAATAACAAAATCGAACAAAAGTGCAACGACGAAGAGTGGGTGACACCAAAAGAAAAATGGAAGTCTTTTTTTTTGTGGAAATAATCCCAGATGAGACGTGAGGAGCTGTTGATAAATCCCTGTTAGTTAGGCTATTATTAATCACTCGATCAAAAATGTAGTAGGCTATTTTATTCATGATGTGTGAAACTCAGTGCACCGCAGAGTATTTCATTCGTTTCTGTTTCTGCCGCTGGTTGCAAAACCACACTCGAACCACATTCTTTTTCAGGTCCAGTTTCTCAGCAATAGCCGCAATTTTTTCCGAGGAGGGCCGAGGCTGGATGGCAAAGTAAGCCTCCAAAGAGCGCTTCTCCGGCGCTGCGATAGAGGTGCGCTTTCTTTTCCTCTCGTTCCCGTTGAAAAGGTCCGGCTTGTTGCTTTTCTCCCGGTAAGCAGCCTCTGCTTCCTCCAGCCAGGCCTGGAGGACCGGCTTGAGTGCGATCATGTTGTTGTGTGACAAAGTGAGGGACTCGAACCTGCAGATGGTGCTCTGGCTCAAAGACCCAACTCCGGGGATCTTAAGGTTGGCCAGCGCCGACCCTACGTCTGCCTGGGTCACACCGAGTTTGATCCTCCTCTGCTTGAACCGCTCGGCGAAAGCTTCCAGCTCCCTGGGATCCGACTCCACGTCGTTGATACACGCCATCCCGCCGTGCACTGACAGGGAGTGAGGGTGGGCCATGTTGGCCATCGCCTGGTGCAGCTGCCCCATGGTCTGCAGGTGGTGGTGAGGGTGCTGGTGGTGGTGCGCCGACGCGGTCATCCCGGGAGGGTCCGGAGCACCCATCCCGGTCACGGCCAGGCTGGTGGAGAGGTGGTCCAGGAGGTCCCCGGCCTCCAGGGTCTGTCCGAGGTGGTGGTGATGGTGGTGGTGGTGGGAGGCGATGGTGGAGGGGACGTGGGAGATGGGCACGGTGGTGGAGGAAGAAGAGGAGGCTGAGGTGCAGGGGACACTGCTCATGGTATGGTAAGTCACGTCTGGTTTGAACGGGTGACTCTTGCCGTGAGAGACAATGCTGTCAGCAGCCGCCAGAGCCTCTGCCCGTGCCAGCAGGCTCTCATCAAAGCCTCCAAATATATTGCCCTGCAGCTGCAAGCAAGAGTGCGCATACTGGAGTCAGTGGGGAATTGTGTCAGGCAGCTCTCAGAATCTAAAAAACATTTTCCAAAGGCAAGCAGCAGCGCCGAGGAGAGGGGAGAACTCTCCTCAAAGCACAGGTCATAAAAATTAATATGAAAGCAAGAGCATTGCTTGAAAAGACATCTGGGTGAGAGGGGGGAGGAGGGGGTCTGAAAGAGAGGGGGGGGGGGGCACAGACAGAGGGGTTGGAGAGAGAGATAGCGGATAGAACAAAGTCCTGTCAAATCAACTTTACAGAAATTTCCACTGTGGTATTTTTCCCTCCTCTCACCCATTACACTCCACAGCTATTCTCCCCCGACTTGAACGTACCTGCGGGGCGGGCATACAGACTCTGCGCATGCCCTCCGAGCCTGAGTGCAGGCCGGGATACTTGGCCTCGTGCAGGGCCGGGTGCATGGAGAAATGCTGCTTTCCGTTCATGGTCATCATCCTCCTCCCTGCAAGCACCTCTTAAGCAGTGTGGCCCCTGACATGGAAGCCGGGTGATCGGACAGCTGCAGAGCTCCTCTTGCTCTCCTTCACTAGACTGAACTGTTAACATCGACAGCGCCTCCCGGCATCCCTCGCTCCCCCCTTACCCCCCTTCTTCTTCTTTCAGCCTCCCTCCTCCTCCTCCTCCTCCTCCTCCTCCTTCCCTCCCACCTGCCAACATTCTGCAATTTACAAGTTGCAGAATGTTGGCCTCTGTGCGCAAGCGTCAAGTACAAACACTCATAAATAAAATTAATAGAAAACCTTGGCTATTGATGAGATCGTTATTGTGAATTCATATATGTTAGCAACTTGTATTAAAATTCAAGTTTAAACCATGGATTTAGCCACTTTAGTGAGTTCAGTACCATGGACAGCACCGCTGAGGTTATTGCGGGTTGCTCCAGCGCTGTCCCTGCTGTCAGTGGTGTAAAGTAACTAAGTAGATTTACTCAAGTACTGTACCTCAGTACAATGTTGACACAGTTGTACTTTACTTGAGTATTTCAATGTTTCACTACTTTGTACTTCTACCCCACTACAGTTCAGAAGTAAATAGTGTACTTTTATTGCATTACATACCTTGAGTTACTTTGCAGATTTAGATTAATATTGTGATATAAAACCAACACTTAAATTGGACTTTAGTTACACCTGGTTTCAATTAACAAGCACCCTGCAGCATACAAGTAATTCAAATGAGCTTTAACATATTAATTCATCAATAATTATAAAACATATTATATACATTATTAGAAAATGGACCAATCTGCATAATGATTACTTTTACTTTAGGTATATTTTGATGCTAGTACTTTTACTTGAGTAACATTTTGAATGCAGGACTTTTATTTGTAACAAGTGTTACAAGACTCTGATACTTTTGCTTTTACTACAAGATCTGAGATACTTCCCCAACCTCTGCTCACTGTGTATAGATTCAATAATATGTAAAAAGGATTTATAAAGGTTTGTTTTTGAACTACATGCTTCAAGTTGTTTCTAAGACCTGCAGGGTGCTGACCAGTTGACCTGGGGGCCTTGACCTGCTCTCATCATGCTCAACCTCGGGGCTTCTTCAGCCTTCTCATGTGGCTTCAAACCCAGGAAGCCGGAGTGCACGGGCCGAAAGAGGAGCCAGGCGGGCAGAGGCGGACCGATGACACAGTGGGTCCATCCGATCCTGCCTGCCGGCTCTCTGGTTCCCCAGACTCTGAATAATTTAGCTGTATGGTGGCAGGCATCCATTACCACGCTGGCATGTTCTTGCTCATTACACAGATTAAAACAACCGAGGGGTTTTTCTCACCATGCAAACCTGTTGCATGCTGAGGAGCAGAACCTTTAGAGCCACATGTAGGCCCTGGGAAGAGAAAAGATATACCTTTTTTTTGGATTTTTGCATTGTGTGGCTGCAGATACCTTGAAGATTTTCAACAAGAAGAGTGAACATATTCATTGATAAAATGTATGAATATTGTGAAATATGTAAAAGAATAGTGGCAAACCTAAGAAAGTCACATATATAAAACAACATATAGGAGAATGTCCCATGCATCAAAATGGAATTCAAAAGACGCCTGGAATCCCTTTTCTCACCCTCGCATCACCCTCACCCTTTCTTTCCCCTTAATAGCTGTTATAAAGCCGGGACCATTCATAATTTAGGATCCAGTGTTTACAGTGCTGTCATCTCGGTGCCTTTTCACATTCTGAAGGTTGCATCTGTCATGTTTTATGAAGAGTGTTGTGATGCTTTGGCCAAATGTGACAGTGGCTCATTTCTTTTCACCCCCCATCTATCCTGCATACATGCCACCAGATGCCCTAACTATTGTGCCAGCATGCATTTTCTTTTCCCAATGTGGCGAGAAGTTTCAGTACAAACTGCAAGTGGACACCATTCAAAAAGCTCGTTTCTTATTTTGTTATAATTAAAAATGTCTGCCCAAATGTTAATAATTTTTAACATTTAAATTATGTCTTATCGTTGTATCAATATATGCATCAATATATAGCAACCCCTAACTTTATTTGCTCGATTACATGAAAGATACTGAGTAGGCTGCACAGTACTAAAGAGTTTCTAATAAATGTCTCATAACTGGACTTACTAAGGCATTATAGGCCTGACCTATAGGTGCTGTTTTTTAATCCAGGTATTTTATTAAAACAAAGTTTAAAATAAGGATTCTATAATAATATGTTATAAAAAAAATCTTAAAATCATCTCTTTATACATTTAATTTAAGCTCCATAACGCTGTCATATTGACTTCTTTAGTGAGACATTATACCGATGCCTGTTTCTTCACCCTGCATGTCAAGCAGGCCGCGGAGGGATCTGCCCGGAACAGAGCGTCACTCAGGCCCCAGTTTGAATCCCTCCCACCGGGGAGAGGCGAAAGCAACTGCAAGCTTAACAGACCCTGAGTGTTTCTTCTTTACTTCCTTAAGTGAAAAACACGCTTGTGCATTATTCAGGGATGTTTTAATATGTAGTGGCCTGCTGCTGTAATTAAATGTAAGCGTCATAGAGGTCGGAAGCTGTACTGTGACGTGTGGGATTTGTTTGGGGGCGTGTGTATCAGAGGGCGTCAGCAGCCAATGATCGGTTTATTCTTGAGGAAATTAAACGAAAGCTATTAAACCTACCTAACTGTTCAGTTATACATACGAAACCTGCTTTATATGTGTGCAAACAATCATAAATACCCGCTGCAGGTGTTTTAAAAAATCTGTCTGATTAGGACCGACTGGTTCTGCATAGACTACTTAACCTCTTCCTGAGTCTGTTAGGCGGGACCAATGACAACTTTATTCTCCAATTGGTAGATGAAGATGTGTGACCTCATATATATTCCAAGATCTTATTGTAGAAAATGGGGCAAACAAAATCATACCCAAGGACACTTTGTCTGACACTAAGTGGGTTTTACCTAGTTTTTATGTTATAACTTTTTTTTGTGTTTGTTTGCAAATGACTATTAACATGTTTCAATAAAAATATCATAAAAAAGAAGGAGTCCACACAAGAGTTTAAGGTAATATTTTCTGGAATGCTTTTGCTTGCACTTTTCCCCCTTTGCCAATCTTTTTCTGCTCAGTTTTTTTTTTATATCTCAAAATGTACTTTTTAATTTCTTCTTCTATGTCCAATTCAAATTATATTTTTTCTTTTCTTTTTTTTTCTCATCTTCCAAGCACCCCATTCCTCCATCTTTATTGGCAAAAGCAAACATGCTAGTAAATTAGAAATCCATTTTTTACAAACAAAATACATGAAGAAAATACATCCACATCCTGCAAATATAAACAGTAACAAATCCAAAACTATTATCCAATAAACATTTTACATTTTTTACAGTTGTGATAGTAGCACACAGAAGATATTACAAAAAGTGGGAGAGAGACCTTTATCTGAATCCTCACTCCACTAGTGTAGATTTGTCCTATTCAACTGCCAGTGACTTCAATAAAAACAAATCACAAGCAAATCATACTAAGTTCCAAAGAGAGAAGCTTTAGCCTTCCATCGCACACCTGGACCTAGTTTTGGTCAGGTCAAACGGTGTTAATGGGACACTGAGGCCACTGGCAGGAGGCTTTTGGTTCATCAGTCAACGGTGAGATATGTAACCCAAACAAGAGCGCTACTGACATTGTAGGTGGGAGGAATTTGTGATCTGCACAATACTTTTTTCTTTGTCTGTAAATTCTGTTACTAACTGTATTCCCATGCAGGCAGAAATCAGCATTCGTATTTACATTCAGATTTCTATATATATGCAGATCTCCACCTGCATGTCTGTGTAAAGAACACTGAATCAGTTAACAAATCATTTACTCTCCTTTGCTTTGGTGCTCCCCTCGTGTTATTGGATATGATCACTTTATGAGTTATGATACGCATACATATCAAACAATTAGGCTGCATGGAGTCTGTTTCAGGGAAGCACCAAAAGTAAAAACTTCCTCAAGTGTAAATTAAAAACAAAAGATGGTGTTCTTGCATTGAGCATATTTCCAAGTTAACTTTGATGAATTTGATTCCTCCCACCCTGAGGATTAAAAAAAAAAAAAAGTATTTGCAAAAATGCAAAACTAAATTATTTTCCTGAAAGGTGCACATTGTGGTTGCACTTATAGGGTGCGCTTAGGGTTGTGTCTGACAATATTCAGAGGCAGGAGAAGCTGCACCAATGATCAAATAATGTTGTGAGATGAATAACTCACTGCCTTTAAACTGAGCCTTCTCCACAGCTCAGAAAGCTGGTTTCTTTAAAACTAAAAATTCTTGTGAATAAAGAGGGATGCTAAGCACTCTTGCTTGACCTTTTCTACCTGACTGTAGTTTGTCATTTGTTTAAAATGACAGAAAAAGAAACAAAAAGTTCAACAGTAATTTCTCGTTCACAAATTTACAAAATTTACAAAATTAAATCACACATCTTGTAAAATTTCAGCCATCTGCTGATTGTGTAAGGCAAAGAAATGATATATATATATATTAAAATCCACTGTTCAGTATTACATTCAAACACTGGTCTTCAGATCCCACATTTTTAAAATGGGTGATCTGATCCTTTTCCTGCCATGCTCTTTAGTTGACCAGGAGTAAGAATAAAACAAGTGAAAAATGTTACACACTCTGAGAAAATGTAGAGCACCCGTGGGGGTGTTTATATTTACAAAGAGTGGTACCGGACATTTAATGAACACAAGCGGGGAAAATTTGAATATTTACTACCAGACTGTATCTGACGTGCATGGCACGGCCATTTGTAAACATAGTTTAGACTTTTCTATTGCACTGGTAGCCTTCTGTACCTGCACTGGCTCAAATATGGTTATGGTATAGTGTCAGCGCCTTTGAGGGCTGGGCAAGGGTGGCTCTGGTTACTTTGAGTACAACATGCGCAAACTAGCATGGGTTCATGCCAGCAGTGAGTCACTGCCAAAAATATTGGGTTCCTGTAACGTTTTGGGCACACCCAAAACAAACTGAGCAAAGTGAAATGGAAAACCATACCATACTGTGCCAATCTAGGTACGGCACAGTGCATTTATGCTGTGGAAAAATAAATAAATATCTCTCTGGTAGCAACAGAGAACGTCTATCTGTGAAGGAATGGCTGTCCCTGAATCGTGGACAAGATTTTAAAAAAAAACTGGTGAGAAAAGAGCTTAAATACAGTCTGTATAAAAATACCTATTCACAGTAGACACAAATGTTGTGCATTACTGATATTCATCAACTGGTATGCACACTAAAACTTACATAGGTTTTCCTATCTATAAGAACAACTTAACATTTATCTTTCTCAACAAAAGTGAGATGTTTTAAATAATTGTTCAGTCGAGGGATACAAAAACTATCGGCCCTCTAAACTTCTTCTGATGAACAGTTACGTAAACTCCTTATTACTTCGATTAGAGTCTAAAAATTACTTGGTTTCAAAATACTGGAAAGAAAAAAAAAGTTCCGTGTTATTGTTTCAACGGTCGGGACGAATCGCACGCCTTCATCGTCTCCATGATCGACTCTCATACTCGTCATCTTCATCGTCATCCTCCTCCTCCTCTTCCTCCTCACCAGGCAAATAAGAGCTTGCTTTCCTCTGTTTGAAAGTAGAAGCAAATACATTTACAGTCAAGCTTTTAACACATAAACTGATAAGATGAAGTGATGGTTTTCTCATATTTGCTTCGTGCCGTGAGGGGAGGTCAGTCAAAACAAAGTAGTACTCATCTAAATCCTGTTTGGGTCAATGCTGCATCATTAAGTTCCAACATTTTAAATATGGTGCTATAGGTTTTCACACACTTCATGCTGGTTATGTTTAACTGTCTAAGTAAAGCTTTGGTCGCTTTCTCTGTCTGCCTTGTAACACCATATATCAATGGGTTTTCTGTTGAAGCATTTTGATGCCTGGAACAACAGAGGTCAACCATTCAAACATAAACACTTGCTTGCACCCAAAGCAACATGCAACCTCAAAAACTCAACCAAAAACATGAAAGATCAGTATGAGGATTTCACCTGACAGTAACGCAGTTTTACTCAAAGGGCTAAGGCGCTTTTAGTACTGAGAGGCTTGCACTGATTTCCCATTGGGAGCCACAGTGAAAAATGTAGAAGCACAAGAAACAAACGGACAAGTGACATGTATGAATACAACCACAACTTCCAAAAGTTCACGGACTTCCTTTCCTGGCTGGCGATATGTTACTCAAAATAAGACATGTAGCCATGTTCCCTTTTAAGTGCCGGGGTAAGTGTGCCGTACCGTATTTTCATCATCTTTAGCCTCTTCCTCCTCTGGCTCTGTTGTAACGGAGGGCGTCTTGGGCTTGTACCAGGAAATCTGCAGCACACGACCTTTGAACTTAGCTCCCTGGTTAGCTGCCTAGAAAAAAAACAGGAAGACAGTTGCAAGTTTAACTTAAAGCTTTACTGCTTTGGTTAGATACAGTCAGAGAACCTTTTACAATAATTATAGAATCAAATGTTACCACAACAAAAGGAAAAAAAAAGGAATACAGAAGCCAAGACGGACTTGCAGTAATGGGACTTACATTCTCTGCTTCACTTCGGGACATAAAGGTAATGACAACAGTGTTAGCGTCTTGATCACGGACCTCTTCAATCTCGCCAAATTTCTAAGTAAAAAAACAAAACAAAAACAAAGTTCATTTCAGTCATCTTCTTTAAGTAATCTACATCAGTAACTAAAGTACAGTACTCACCACAAAGTGAGGCATTAGCTCCTCCTTCTCCTCTTGAGTGACCCCCAAAATAGCCAGGGCTCTTGGTCTGTGGTCCACCGACATGCGGTTCACAGTCCCGCCTCGACCCATCATATCCCTGCTTCGGCCCCTGCCGCGGCCCACATGTCCCGCACCGGGCTCCATCGCCATCTTCCCTCGGCCCCGACCTCGGCCCGTTGGAGGCCGTATCAGACCCAACCTGGTGGCCTAAAATAGGACAGTGGGGACGGTTTAAGGCTTGAAACGACTGACTGCTGATGCTATTTTTCAACCAACGTGGACAAGATTAGAACGGGTGAAAGCGGGCTCTGTTCAAATAATCATTAGGGACAGATGTGGAAAACCTGCGCCTTGAAGCTGCTTTTCAAAGTAAAACAAACATGTCAAAAAACAACAGTGGGTCCCGTATAAATAAACACATTTAGCATGACAAAATAAGTTTCAAATGCATTTACTTTGCACACATTTTCCTTTATTTAGAGCTTATATATTCTCCAGCTCTACCGTCCCCTTCAGTCACTCTCCGCCCTATACCATTAGTTGTCACTCCTCCATATTTAAAGCAGCATCTACTCGCTCGCTAACCACTCCGCAACCACTCTCTCATCCATTTGTCCCTCGCTCACATCTCCCGCTAATTGTCACCCCGCGATTTTCTTACACGGACCGGTCGGCTCAAACTTTAATGAGACGGGGCTCCATCAGTGGAGGACGGGTGTCTGATTTGGCTTCGTAAGCGGCTGCTCCTCTGGGCTTGCTAAAGTGGCTGCAGTTTAATGTGCAGAAGGAGGGTTGGGTTTGGATGGATATGCATTTTTTATATCTAGCTAATTCAGGACCCACAGGGGAAGGGTTTGGGGGGGGGGGACATGCTACGCAGGGTGTTGCCAACAGCAGCCATGTTTAAGGGAAAGGAATTTGTAGGATTTTATTGCTGATGAACAACCTCAGCTAACAGCCTCACAAATTATAGTGCTGTTTGGATGTATGACCTGAAGAAATGTATATCAACCCAACTGCTTCATGAGAGGGAAGGTCTTTTCTATAATGTCATCCATTGGCATGCAAATTAGCTTCGGTGCTTCCAACAGTAACACTCATTTACTTCAGCTAAATGTTCTATTATTTCTTTAAATATTAGTTTTGGCTTTTCCTAGATCTGACTGGGAGAAAATTATTGCTTCTAGAATTTAAATACACAACTGAAAACCTTTCAGAATATTGTATTATTTATGTTCTTAGTAACAATTCAGACAGGCTGCCAACATTACTAGTATCCTCAAGTTATTTTCAACCGGCACCCGTGAATCTATGGTTGTGTGACTTTGTTCCTTCTTAGATCTTACTTAATCTGGCAGTTTCAAGTAGTACATGCGTATAGTTCTCTTTTTTGCTCATAACCTCTAAGGTTGGTATCCCATCCTTATATTTCTAATGCCAGGTGATGACTTTATATCTCTTTGTGTGTGGTGTGTCTTGTCAGGCATGTTCCCTGGTGTTATGTACCATGTGTGTTTGTGTTGCATTACCTCGACCTGTAGCTGTCCTAGTTTTCTCTTGAGGTCTGTTGTGTCTTCTCCGGAGCTCATCTTCTTGTGGAAGTCCAACTCAGCATCCAGCAACTCCTTCTGGGCCTGCTCACGGATCATGTACAATGAGAACACCTTGTTTACCAAATACATAAAAGCAAGGACAAATGGACAGCTTCAACATCAATGTGGCTAGACAAAACTCCACTAGGCTGTCTGTGTTTAAAAAAGGAGATGAAGCACTCCACCATGCTCCCGACCAAAGTGACTTCGACTCACATCAGTCTTGGTCTTGGACTGGGCGTGGTTTGGTTTGGCGCTGGATACCTGGGAGGCGGGGTTCATGTCATTCTGCAGCTGCGCGATCTTCTCAGTCAGCTCCTTCAGCGTCTTCATGATGTTGGCTCGCTCCTCTGGTTTCATCCCTCGGTTCTTCTCCAAGCGGTTTATCAAGGCCTGGAGGAAGAGGAACAACCAGTGAGAGAAGAAGGCGTAAAAGAATGGATAAGAATACAAGTGAAGGGACAGTTGAAACCTGTACTGATAAATGAAAAGGAATACTGAGCCGGTCTTACCTTCTGACACTCGATCTGTGTCTTCAACATCTCTTGCTTCTTCTTTCTCATGTCCTGCTGGAGTTTAATTGCCTCCTAAATGGAGAAGAGAATTAAAACATTAACCACATTTTTCATGTTGGTGGACATTTTTGATTCTCAAAGTGAATGTGCCACATGCCTGTTTCTTCTTGTGGACTTCCTGTGCTTCTAGTGCCTTTCCTGTTCTCCCATAGCTCTTTGAGGATGACTTGAGTGTTGTTGAATTGTAAGGGCTCTTCTGGGTGTGTGTCAGTGCATGCACCACCTAAGCACCACAGAGAGATACACACATTAAGGTCATCAAAATTCATTTTATACAGCTGCTATTTACAGGTGCAAGAATGCATTGTTATATAAAAACAAATCATCATTTATTATCCTATTTTTGTCTTCATTCTTATATCCTTGTAAGCTGTGTGAGGATGGCTGGGCTGGATCACTGGACTGTACTCTAAGGACTCTACGTCTTTAAGTCCTCTAGTGTCCATCTGTTAGCATTAGCATTACGATCAAAGTACAGCTGCCCAGAGCTGAGATATTTGTTTAACTGAGGCAGCTCCCAACAGACACACATGGCGCCTGACATTTTCTGTAATCCGCTGAACACATTAAAAAGTGCGGTATTCCAAAATCATTTATTAGAAATTGGAAAATGATGTTCTGGCATGAGACAGACACGTACAGTGACAGCGTCTGCATTTGGGTTCAGGCTGTCTGCTTTGGTTGTGGCTGGGGCCCCTGGTAGTGCTGGCACCCGGTGCTTGGGTACGGTGTTGTTCAACACGTATGCAGCTGGATTGTGCTGCTTTATCGCCTGCATCTTAAAGGAAGAAATATATCTCATGAAAGTTTGCGGAAGCAGGGCAAGAGATAATCAGCCTGAAAATACGAACGCCTTCTTAATTTGTAAGCTCTTAATACCAACCTTATGCATGTTGCTGTGCTGCAGCCCCTGGCTGGGTGCTGAGCCCACTGCCTGGCTCCCGGAGCTCTGTTCCTGCTGCTGCAGCCCTGTGGGGTTAGTGCCGGGCTCGCGGTGCCAGTACACACGTATGAAGCGGTTTTGCAGGACCGCCTCTGTGCTGGATATGGCTCGCCTGGCCTCTTCATTCTGTGTGTACTGGATCAACGCCGCCTCTGGGTCTCCACCAAACACAACCTGAAATGAGAGTGAAGCATGCAGATTAGATATGTGAATAAGATCAAAACTTGTAAACAGTGTACGCTTGAACCTTAGCCCTGAGTCGGTTTCCTAGTTTCAAAGCAGCATGTTATGCATTTTACCTGGATGTTGACGATGGTTCCGAACTTGCTGAAGTGCTCGTTGAGCTGGGTGATGTTATTGAGCTCACGTGGGATCTTGCGCACTTCCAACTTGGTGTTCACATAGTGATACCTCTTGGGAAAAGTGTTCTTGTGTTGGTTGTTAAAGCTTGGCCTAAAACGAGAAGAAGACTGTGATGATGAATGATGGTAATGCTTTTAAGGAGGAATATTCAACGACATCCAGTGTTTCTATAGGCAGCTACACATCAGAGCGGACAAATATGACATGTGGGGTTCCTCAAGGCTCCATCTTGGGGCCTCTTCTCTTTAACATCTACCACTGGCTCAGATAATGAAAAGCAACAACACAAGTTACCATAGCTATGCAAATGATACACAAATGTACATTACCATTTCACCAGGAGACTATGCTCCAATTCAAACATTGAGCAAGTGCATTGAACAAATCAATGACTGGATGAGTCAGAACTTTCTCCAATTAAACAAAGACAAAACTGAGGTAATTGTTTTTGGAGCCAAGGAGGAATGAAAAAAAGTCAGCGCTGAGCTTCAGTCAGCAATGTTCAAAACAACAGCAAACGCCAGAAATGTAGGTGTAGTCATGGACTCTGACCTTAATTTCAACAGTCACATTAAGTCCGCCTTCTATCACCTGAACAACATAGGATTGGACATCTAGGATTGAAGGACTAATGTCACAGCAGGATCTAGAAAAACTTGTCTTTGCTTTTATCTTCAGAAGACTAGACTACTGTAACGGTGTCTTTACAGGTCTCACTAAGAAATCCATTAGAAAGCTGCTCGAGTCCTCACTAACACTAAGAGAGTGGATCACGTCACTCCAGTTCTGAGTTCCTGTCTGTCAAAGAATTGATTTCAAAGTTCTGCTGCTGGTTTATAAAGCACTGAATAGTTTTTCTGATCTCCTGCTACATTATGAACCATCCAGAACTCTCAGGTCTTCTGGGATGGGTCAGGTTTCTGTCCCCAGAGTTAGAAGTCTATTTTATTATCTTTACTTTTTAATGACTGTTTTTAAATGCCATTTTATAATGTGTTTCTGCTGCACTGTTTCTTAATTTATTTCATTTTTGTAAAGCACTTTGAATTGCCTTGTGTTGAAAGGTGCTATATAAATAAACTTGCCTTGCCTTTATGATCATGTCTCCACTTCTTTTCTTGGTATGTGAGGAAACCATACATTTGGGAAAGTAGACCGTTTTATCTTTGTTGGTTTCACCCTGATACAGTACAGTTGACATGGCTTTAGGTGTCTCCCTTTCAGATCTTCATATCTTATGCCCGGGGGAAACTTTTTAAACATTTGTGTCTTTAAGAATTCTTACTTATCAATCCAAATCTGCTTCGGCGCTGGTCCCTCTGGTATGCTGGTTCCCATGCTTCTCTTCCTGTTGTCCTTCTCCGTGTTGAAACGGGACACGTTGCTTCCAGGAGTGTTGGCTGCAGTGGCAGGCTCTGTCTGGATCACGATGTTGGCAGCTGCAAGACGATCATACAGACAGAACACCGAGCGGTCTATTATTGTGCACAACTTTTATGTTTTGTTCCCCCTTTGGTTTGGGGAAGAGTGTGAGTACTAAGAAGGCTAACCCTTGTTACCTCTGGAGCCTTGTCCTTCGTTGGAGGTGAGGCCGATGAGGTTGGAGCGCTGCGTGTGCACCCGGGGAATGAACTGACTGTACGGGTTACGCCCCGCTGCAGTCAGGGCAGGTGATTCTGGGTTATAGCCCTCTGGGTCATAATTATCTAATCGGTCAAAAAGGAAGAAAAAACAGATGTAAGTTTAGAGGAAATATGAAACACTTAACAGCCTTAAAATGTGAAAGAGAAAAAAACGACACAATGAAATGATGCAGTCCTGCTTACATGAGTATGTACTACCTGACATTTAGTGAGTTATCTCGCAAACAATACCTTGTAAATAACGGGATTCTAAATGTGTCAGTGACAGCAACCAGTGTACTTTATTGTTAACAAATACACTTTGTTACAAAATAAATAAATTGTATGATGGAAAAAAACACATCCACAAATGAATATGTTAAATTAAAAACATGACAAAACTGATTATAGGATGACGAAACATCATAAGAGAATAATTCTAATACTGAATCATATCATGCTACATACAGCATGATACAGTAAGGCACCTCACATGACAAATTTGACTATCTGACTTTATTTAAATTTAAAAACCTAAGTTTGTGAGTATCCAAAAATAGACACACACACTCCATTTCGAGCTAATGCTTAGCTTTTTTATTTCACCAAAATTATTTATGACCTGAATTATGGGAAAAGCACTCAACATAAAACATGAGGCATGTTCGTGGTTCATAAGATACTTTTGTCTTTGGTTAATAAACAGTGCCACCCTCTGGCCAACAGCTGTCACTGCAGCCTGAGGGGACATCACACACTGCATTCACAAATTCATAAATCAATTTATAATGAAACGAAACAGAATACTAGTTTAGTCTTTACCTTTATAAATTCTAATGTACTATAATTAAAGACTAAACAGGAAAGCAGGAAAAAAAGAGCATCATTTCTGAAAAGGAAAAGCATCGCTGCTTACATTCAGACGGGACATATTGGGGACGAAGAGACACAGATGAAGACGAGGAGGGAGGAGGTGGAGGAGGAGGAGGAGGAGGAAGAGTAGGCGGCAGCCCTACACCGGGCGGTCCGATGGGAGGGGAAGAAGTGATTGCCGTTGGGTGGTTGGGGGTTTCAACCCCACTAGTAGCTATCAGTGGGGGTCCTGAGGGAGACACAAGCCCAAGCTATTGTCTTAGGTTTATGACTTTTAAAAAAACAAACACTTTTTTTATGCCGCAGTTTTGCTTTATAAAACAGAGTGATGTTGGCAGAATCTGATAGCTTCTGTTAAATGCAATGCTTCAACATTACCATAACATATATTTTTGCATCTATAGCAAAAAGAAAAGCAAATTAGATCCAAACTTTACACTAATAACATCCTTTTAAGAACCCTTATAATTAAGGCAATGGCTGGAATGCACTAAAATTAGACAGGATGGTGTGCAAGGGCAGCCTTATGAAAGCTTTTTCATTGGGCTGCTTCTACATCCAAGAAAGAAGTAACATTTTAGTCACAAAAACAACCAAAAAATGTCAGATGTTGCCTGATTCAGCTATACACAGTCATGTATACGATGCAGTACATAAAGTAAAGGGTCAAACCGGAGAAGCAATTACCAATCAGTCCATAATTTATCTGTGCAACACTCACAGCAGTAAAGACCTATCACATAACCTATAAGCAAATGCAAACCTAACTGGTGGTGGAAGCTGGCCACATAAATCCACTTTAAGAAAACTGATAGGCAAAGGATGAAAATGTGTCTTGTTGTGCCTTATCGAAAACCTAGCTGCAGTGGTCTGTACGAACCACGAAGTCACCAGCTGTACTTTTTGTGTTTTATAGTGGTTGCCATTTATGCTCGCCGTGGCGGTGCTACTTACCGGTCATGGGGAAGACGCCCGGTGGTGGCGGCTGGCCGTAAAGTGGCATCGCAGGCATCCGGAGCGGAGGGGGTGGCTCGGTGATGGGAGGCATGGGCAGGCCACCGGGGGGCATAACAGGTGGGGGAGGAAACGGAATAATGTTTGGTAGATTCACATCATCGACGATGAGAGGGTCGTTGCCATGGTCGAATAAACAAAGGTCACCACGGACACAGAATCCCTTTTCTGCGACAGAAAGGGAGACAGACATCAAAAGTTACAATTTTATATTAAACATGTAGGCATCTTTGAAGTTTAGGAAAGCATAAACAACTATCCTCTCGGCAAAACCTAAAATCTGCCTATTACTTTCTCCATAGATGCCATTGAGTACCTATTTGCATCCTTATCCATACAACAGGGGTTGGGGCCCTGAAAGTCAAATTCATTCACCACAAAATGACTGGAGCAACAGGACTAAATAAACAAGATGAAGCTTTTCCAAGTTTGAAGCAGCTAGGACATGATCACAGTGCATGTATTTACCCCACAGTCTCATTAAGAAACTGGGTCCCTAATGGCTGTGTTTAAGCACTGTGACAGATAGCAGTGAGCTTCAGGGACAGTGGGTAAGTTTAAACCTTAGCGTGTCTCTGGGGAAGGGTGGGTCTGAGCCTGCTGGGGAGAAGCGAGAGGAGTGCTAAACAGTGGTCATTAGTGATGACTAAACAAGGCAATCAATAACCCTCATGGGAAGACAATGATAGAGTTTAAACAGCAAACTTTACAATGACCGTGTCATTTTCTGGAAAACAGTTCTAAAAATCAAAACATGAAAGAAGGAATGTTTAAGGAAAAGAAAAACAACCCAAAAAATGTAAAGAAAGAAAGAATTAAGACAATGATAAATTGATCATTTGCTCTGTTCTTACCGTCGTAATCCCTGCAGCGCTGTTTGAGCGAAACATTCTTGTTGCTGAATGGCTTGCCGACACCATCTTGCCTCTGGGCGCTGTAGTAGCCTGACCAGCTGTCTGTAGTGCTATCTGGCAGGTGGGCCAGTGTAACTACGGAAACACCGCCAGCTCCCGAGACTCCTGCGGACGACGTTGAAGAAAAGGGGTGCGGAGGTGTGGGCAGCGGCAGGGGCAGGAGAGGGGACTGGTGCTGCTGCTGGGAGCCCGACGTGTTGGAAGAGTTGTAGCAGTCTGTATCCTTCCTTTCCAACTCAAACTTTGACTTGTATTCTGGCAAAGAAAAAGCAGAAAGAGGTATTTAAATACAACATATATATATAAAGTGTTACAGTAGAGCAGTGGACAAAACCCTGTACACTTAAAAACAGCTACCTCTCCCACTATTTAAACACAGATGTAAATTACCGTAACCCTGGAGGTAATAAGGCCAATTCCAGCTGTTGTTGAATCCCCACTGATGTGACTGCAAAGCTGTCCACATAATGTCTTATTGATAAAAACTCCCAGCAACACTGACCAACAATCCAACAGAAAAAAATATCAACAGCTAGACCCAGCCTGCAGCAGCACTCCTGCATCAGTGATGAAAGCTCGACTGCCGACAGAAGCTTCTACACTCCTGGGTACGCTGCCTTGCGCTGTTGTTATTGGTTGTTGGGGACGTTTTCTCACCTCTGCCTCCTCTGTGCTCTCTGTCTCTGCTCTTTCCTCGGCTGCCACTCCTGCTCCGGCTGCGGCTCCTGCTCCGGCTGTAGCTCCTCCCCCGGGGGCTGCCCCTGCGACGTTCGTGACGCTCCCGCTCGCGGTGGGAGTCGCTGAGGCTTTTCCCGTGCCGATCGAAGTCGCGGCGCTTGCGCTCATCTCGCCTTCTGTCGTCGCGCGGCCTGTGTGGTTGATAAATTAGAGGGAAAAGAAAAATATTCATCTTAAACCAGCTAAGTCATATGAAGGCCTTGACAATTCTACACAAATAACTTTGAATCGGTTCTAGTGGCCTTTTTTTCCCAGCACTGAAGAGAGAACCGGGCTTTGATTTTAGACAAGTTGTTTTTAGAAGGTTTGCAAAATAAACAGGAGTTAAATTAACTTTACACAGCAATAATACAGGAATATAAATCCATCTAAGTGATAAGAAGAAACAGTTCAGTCATAAAGACAGAGATTTAAGGCTTTAGAATACACATCATGCATTATCCAACTTCATTCAACAATTAGTCTGTTATTTTGAATGTATAACAGTTGCCCCATCTGCTTTGGACTAGCTGTGCTATGCACAAGGGACAGGCTACTGGACATCAAGGCCTCATCAAGCTTAAATCAGGACTCATGGGATATGAAACAAGCTGTAACCCTGCAAACACAAGTTCCCTACACAAGATCCCTCTTTCCTCGGCTGCCACTCCTGCTCTCAGAATGAGACTAGGACTGTATGTGTCACATGTCAGGTTATTATCTGAATAAATGTATGCTTTTTCATTCAGCTGACATGAAACACAGCCCTGAAGCCACAGCCATACCTGGACTCGATGTTTCTCAGAGGACTTCTCCTCCGCCGGTTTTCTCTCTCCTCCTCCGGAGTTTCAGCCTTGTGGGAAACAAAACAGTAAGTTGATTTAAACTCTTCTACTAATTATGTTTTAAAACACATATTGAGATTTGGAAATACAAATATTATTAATAGTCTGGTGAGAATGGATCCAAAGCCCCATTTAGAAACATCGTAAACTTTATTTTGGTACCATTTACAAAAGCACTTTTGTAACAGGTGTTATTTCGTAACAGGGCTCCTCACATTCATTTTCAGAGTGATTTTCTTATAAATTCCCTAATGCTTCTTACCTCCACAACATCAGATTTGACTGCAGGTGGTTTGACCTCTTCTTTAGGAACTTCCTTGGCAACAGAGTTTCCAAGGTAGTTCTTTGTTGTCAGACATTCAAAAAGTTTATCGACAAATCCTGTTGTCTCTGAAAAGACAACATGTGTCATGGTATTAGATGTCTAGTGAATACTAAATGAATGATAAACACATTAACAGCACAGAGATGAAATCATGTTAAACATTCAAGAAAAAAGCTCCATGCAAGCTGAACAACAATAATTCATGTAATAAAGGATGCAAGACAACCTCTTATTGCTATACTGGGATCCACAGGTAGTGGATGAGGATAATGGACTGTAGAATAACTTAAATGAAATAAATTCAGCTTGTTAATTGAATGATATAAATCTCTGCTGGAATACCATCTTGACCCACCTGAGCTCGGAACAATATAAAAACAGTTTGTTTAGTTCGCGCACATCAGCAGTAGTCTTGTGTTGCACTCCTACCTTTCTGTAGAAAGACATCAAGCTGATCAGCACAAAGTGCTTTCAGGTCTTTCTCCGGTTTGTCCTTCTTCACAAGAGCCACCACATAGTTGGCTAACGCAGAGGGGTCAGCATCACATCTGTAGGTTAAAATAGTTACATGTTTAATGAAAGCGACCAGTACTCTTACTTTAACAATACAAAAAAAAAACTGAAAAAGGGTTATAAAGGCTACTAAGTCAACGAAACAGGGGAGACAAGCTGAAGACAAACCCGAGACAGTGAACTAAATTAAAGCTTATAATTAAACCAACTGTCAAATACATTGTATCTCGTTGAGGTGTGCTGTCCACTGGTGCCAAACTATTGATGCATGCAATCATTTGCAAAATAAGCCTAATAATAGTAGGTAACAAGTGACACTAAAAATACCTGCAGAGCCAAACATTGATACAAAATTAATAATAATAATACATTTTATTTATGGGCGCCTTTCAAAGCTCAAGGATTCAAGGAAAATTGTACACTTTATTATATTTTCATTTAATATTCCATTACATTGCACTATTTACTGTCTGTATATTTCTTATTTTTATTTCTAATGTTTTGCTATGCTTTATATTGTGTTGTATTTTGCTGCGGTAATAATTAAATGTCCCAATTTGGGAGTATTTCTGATTCTGAGTCTGAAAAACTTCAGAAAATACCATACAAATGTTTAAACCCAATGACCCTCCATATATTCCACATGGTATATATTTAACACAATCTTTAAATACAAACAAATGTTTAAAATATTATCACAAAGTCCTGGGAAATCCCTCACAACTCCAAACTAAACTATCACGAATGACATAACTAGATGGGTTATGTAAAAAAAACACATCTTAGACTACCTTCACTTCCATTTGACCTTAAAGAACCAATAAGGGTCATAATGTGAATAATAAGCCCGAAAATAAGCTAATGTCAGTGAGAACTCTATTTGCTAAGTTGAGAAAGTGTTTTAAGAGCATGACTTAATATGTGAGAATAGGTAACTGATACCGTTCACCTAACCAGTGCATGCGTGCACAATACCATCGAATCCTCCTCTTTTACAAAAGTAAATCATTACATTTATTTATGTGCATTCTTTTATAACATATATGACCTGTTGTTCTTCCAATGGCGTTTAAACATTTACATTTCAAAGAGGCAGACAGAGCAGAATGTGTGTAACTATGGAAACTAAAAGGGCAAACCATTCTCAATCTTTAAAACATATAACACAACTTGTAACGCCTAATACATTGAAACAGATTCAACACTTGTTTTAACAATAATTAACCTTAGCAACCTTAGGAGCATACAAGTTAATATCTGTTGCAGCTTAGTAACTTGCTACATTTTTGTAGGCTAACATCGTGCCTTATTAATAAAAAATAAAAGTGCAACAAACACTGTACATTCATACATGATTTCTTAAGCGTTGCCAAAAAGCCATACACTCTCAATTAGCTACGAAAAGCAAGCTAGCGGCAACGGTGGTTTGCTAACTCGTGCAAGAAATTGCCATCATATTCTAGCAAAGCGTCCCATTGATACCAGGCTAAACCAGCGGCGAGCTAGCTAACGTAGCTATGTAGCATGCGAGCTAAATGTCATTCCAATTCAACACTCACATTGGCTCCAGGAGTTTTGCCAGCCACGACTTCAATGCTTCCACATTCTCTATGATCATCGTGAGAAAGACTATAATACTGCCTATAAAATGAAAGTGCGTTTCAATAATCCTGCTTTCATCGTCTATAAATGTATAAGCTTTAAGGCCTCCTTCTGTCTCTCTTCACTAGCAGGTCGGGAAAATGTGTTTTACGGCATGGCAACACAAGAGGAGTTGTCGTAACGCAGGCCGGATGAGGGACGGTATAATAATTTCAAGTCAAAATTAAACTGTTATTCGTTAAACTCGTAGCAGTGGCCCTACCGTATGTGTTTTACAATACCTCCAATTAACTGAATATATGTATACGTGAACATATATGCTTAGTTCACTAGATATCTAACGACACGAGTGCTGAATTTCTCCGAACTTCATTTCCCAGAAAACCATGCGAGAAGCGTGTGTGTCATCAGCCAGGAACCGGTGGCGTGGGTTTCCCTTGTCAAACTACACGCTCTCTGTTTTCTTCAGTCCACACAATAGAGTTGTTAGTTGCTCGCAACTTGGTTCAACATGGCGGTATGTTTAATGCTCAATTCTTTTCAATATTATGAATGTTTACTATGGTTTAAATGCAATGGTAAGGTTTTGTCTCAATAACTTACTGAGGCTGTTAGCTAAGTTAGCTAACATAAGCTAGTTGAGGAGCCAACTGCAGAAATAGACTTGAGAGAAATCTGACGCAGCTGGACAAGAGATAACAGCTGTTTTCTTTTTAAACACTTATAGCCTTTTATTATTATTTTTGTATTCTTGCATATTATATTATATTCTTGGTTAAGTCATTATTTGACTGCACTGTCTTTTCTCTAATGAACTATCATTTTGTTATTTTCCAGGAGCGAAAAGGAAGAGCAAAGTTGGACTTTTTGAGAAAGATTGAGATAGAGATCCAGGAGAAATGGGAGAGAGAGAAGGCATTTGAGCATGATGCCCCGACAACAATTGGGGAAAGCACAAAGTGAGTATGAGGAGGTACCATATATTTTAATCCCTAAGGCTGTACTTCTCATATTTGACCCAGGAATAGCTCAATATGCAGGTGTAAGACTCTCTGTTAAGAAAGCAATTCACATAGATTGCCATACCACAGAAGATCAGAGCAGGTAACTTCCTTTAACTGATCTCTTTCTAATGCAATAAGAACACCTATTGTTTTCGAGTGTATGTATGCAATGTCTTTTGTTGCTTTTGAAAAAACCAGCCATGCAAGTATTGGTGAGGCTCATCTGTGGAACAGTTGACGTATCAAGGATGAGCCTTTGTTGCATAACACCAATTTTTTCCTGTTTATTGCAGCAAAACCAAGTACTTTGTCACCTTCCCCTACCCCTACATGAATGGCAGATTGCACCTTGGTCACACCTTCAGCTTGTCAAAATGTGAGGTAAGTTTGTATACAATGGCATTCGAAGGTAAACATTGAGACATTAAATTATTCAGTAGGCACGCAGGAAACATACTTGATATGCATCCATCCAACTTATGATCGCTCGTCTCTGACTCACTGATGCTCTTTTTTTGTTGTAGTTTGCTGTTGGATACCAGGCCATGAAAGGGAGGAAATGCCTCTTCCCATTCGGGCTGCACTGCACAGGAATGCCAATCAAAGTTAGTGGCTTTTTTTCCTGTCTAATAAATAAGTCCTGTGTGTGTGTGTGGCAATTACCTCCAGTTGTGGGAGTTATTTTATGTATTAATTGTGATCATTAGTCCCACCATTTGTTCAACAAACACAAAATACAAGTTGTTACCAACCACACTTTTTGCTGTACTTCCCTGCACAATGGAAGAAAACAAAATGACATGATGTTCAGTTCCAGTTCTTTTCACGTATTTTCCACTTTATTAATTTATCAGTTCATCCCTGCCTTTAACCCCCTCAGACAGACACTAACGTTTCCTTTCTCCCGGTATTCATACATCTATATTGTATCCACCAGGCCTGTGCAGACAAGCTGAAGAGAGAGATGGAGGTGTATGGAAACCCTCCACAGTTTCCAGACGAGGAGGAAGAGGAGAAGGTGAAGCCAGAGGCGTCTGATGAATTCATCATCAAGGACAAGGCAAAGGGCAAGAAGGTAGGGATCTGATGCAGATTGATGACATATGAAGAAACAAATACAATATTAAGTAAATGTTTTTTCCACTAACAACCATAGATCTGTTTCATTAGTAATATTTGTTATTCCTATTTTAGAGTAAAGCAGTGGCCAAAACCGGATCCGCCATTTTCCAATGGGACATCATGAGGTCTTTGGGCCTGAGTGACCAGGAGATTACCAAGTTTGCCAACGCTGAACACTGGCTGGAGTACTTCCCTCCTTTGGCCATCCAAGATCTCAAACAGATGGGAGTCAAGGTGACTCATTTTAATAACTTAACTATAGCTAACAACTGTGGTATAGTAAGATCTTTTTTTTAAAGAGGGCAAAACGTTTTACTGTTAAGCCTCCTTGCAATGTAATGTTGCTAAATGATCTGTATGTTAAGAGGTAAACACTAGAGTGACATGTACATAGTCATTGATTACATCTCTGTTTCCTGTTATCGCTTCACAGGTGGACTGGAGGCGTTCATTCATCACCACCGATGTGAACCCCTTCTACGACTCCTTCGTCAGGTGGCAGTTCACCACACTCAAGGAGAGAAAGAAGATCAAGTTTGGCAAAAGGTGAGATTGTCAGGAGTGCTGATCCTCAAACTTCTTCAGACCAAGGACCATTTACCAGATAAAGAAAAAGCTCACCAACCTTCTAACAACCCCAAAAACTTCCATAATCGATAAGCTTCCTGCTTCCTAAGTACATCACACATTACAGACAAATCAAATGATAGTTTTACATAGCACTGAATCTTATTTAAAGTATGCTTCATTCATAACGTTGACATCCAAATTATTCTTATTAATTACTTGGGCTGAGTGTCCATATAGTTCTATTTCTGATCGCCAGCATTTTTTTTGGCAGCCCCTCCTTTTTGTGCGGCTTTTTTGCTGTCTAGATAAGTTTGACTCTTTTACCTGAAACAGTGTCATATACCAAAGTCATATCATTCCATGGGGTAAAAGCATATGGAATATTTAAAGTCAAGACATCAGCTAATGTTAATGACTCCTCTGCAGGTATACCGTCTACTCCCCGAAGGATGGACAGCCCTGCATGGACCACGACAGGCAAACAGGAGAGGTAAACCTACCTGGATATGGGAAATAAAGTATTGGTTGTGACGAACAGAATTGTTATCAAATATTTCCCAGTCGATTGTGAGTCGCACAGGAAACATTACAATGAAATGGTTTCTCAAAAAATAAATACATTTTGAAATTCTTCTTCTTATGATGCGAAGTCACATTCCTCTCGTCAAAAACATAGAGAGTTTCTTTGATTTACTGTTTTATAATTTGGCTTTAATATTTTAAATATCTGTTTATAATTTAAGCAACAAAAGGAAAAACAACCAAATCCTTTAAAAGAGTGTCTTTATTTGAACTGAGGTTGTCTTGAGAGCTGTAATTTGTTTCCCCCCCAACTAACACATGTCTTCGCCTGCAGGGAGTTGGACCTCAGGAGTACACTCTCATCAAGATGAAAATAGTTGAACCGTACACGGCAAAGTTCAAGGCCAAAGTCTTTTATAGCAGGTAAAAGAATACATACACTGAACATACTATAATGCCAACATGTTTTAAAGGATGGTTACTACACCACAAACAGTTTTATATGCACTTAAGTGTAGTTCCCATCTTGATAATCACTATATCATTAACTTTTAAATTGAGACACAACTAAAGTGCTAAAGCTGTCTTTCTCACAGCGCCATGAAAGGCAAAAACATCTTCCTAGTGGCCGCCACTCTGAGACCAGAGACCATGTTCGGTCAGACCAACTGCTGGGTGAGGCCCGACATGAAGTACGTCGCCTTCGAGACGACCAACGGAGACATCTTTATCGGCACCAGTAGATCTGCCAGGAACATGTCCTACCAGGGCTTCACCAAAGAGAATGGGGTGGTGCCCTTGGCCATGGAGATCCTGGGACAGGTATGGACATTGTCTGTTTCTTACTTTCAGCTAAAGATATCAGGGATTGAAGCCTTCAAGTCTAAGAGGTACATTCAAAGTGTAAGACAGTTTGATTGTTAAGGTTTCATAGCTATAGTGCAAACAAGTTGATTACTTCTGCTCTGCTTTTTTTCCCTTTACCCACAAATATGTAAGTCTGTGTTAATAAAGAGGAGATAAAATCAGTTGTGCACCATTTTGTTTCTTTCTAGGATGTCCTTGGCTGTGCCCTGAGCGCTCCTCTGACCTCCTATAAGATCATCTATGCTCTGCCCATGCTCACCATCAAGGAAGACAAAGGTATGAGTCCAAAGCTTAGACAAAGTCGCAGTGATACATTCATGGTTAGAGTGTTTTTTCTTTTAAGGTAGAAATTCGTCACATTGGTTTAAGCATCATCGTTTTCAAAAGGATTCTTTCTGTGGATGTCTTTTTATATCCGTGTGTTTCAAATAAGGATGATTTATTCCGGCCCCTCTGCTTCAGGTATTACTCTCTGCTGAAAATCTGCACTGAGCTTTATCCCTTTTTCCTCCTTGAGTTATTTATTATTGTGGAGGTATGTGCAAAAATAGTGGGGAAGTCTCAAAATAGCAGGCCAAGGTCACCCTATAATTTACAAAGTGATGTACTGTGATGTCGATGAATAGAAATAATGGCTGTTTTTTATTTTTACCTGAGGGAGAACACTTGGTAACATGTAAAATGGATCTAATTGCTCCCAGTGCCTTTTGTTCTTTTAGAAGTCTGTCCTATCTATTTTCTGGTCTGTTGCTCGAGGGGAGTAGTTTATCAGTGTGTTCCCATCTGTCCTGTTGATGATTTCTTTCTAAACAACCTTAATTAGAAAGTCAAATGTCGGAATTTCAATAAAAACAAATCTCTTGTGTTGTGTGTGTCATCGCGGTTTTGAAGCCGCCTCTCACGTGTATCTGTTTCCAGATCGTGTATGTTGGTTGTCCCCCTTTCACAGTTACTCGCTCCAGTGTAATAGCATTGAAAGTGTATACTGCACATTTCAATGAGAAACACGTGATCTGTGTATGCATAAATACATTCAACGTGTTGACCATTTGTCTGCTCTGTTTTCCTCAGGTACGGGGATAGTTACCAGTGTGCCTTCCGATGCTCCTGATGACATCGCTGCTCTCAGAGACATCAAGAAAAAACAGGTGACGGTTACAGATAATTAAAATGTGGTCTGCTGCGGGGAAACACAGGAAACCTCTTCAAGTGCAGTATGGAAATCAAGGTGTAGAAATGTTTTATCATACTGTGCTTTTAAATCAGTCTGCTGCGGACTAAAGGTTCAAGGGTTTTTATTATCAGATGCACAGCAGCTACAGTGTAGTTATGGCAATTAACTTTTCAGGTCCCGAGCTCCTCCAACAATGCAGCATATTATAGACATAGATATAAAGACAAAAATAATTAAATGTAAATAATTAAATTAAAAAATAGTGCAAAATGAAACAGTAGTTTAAATAAGAGTAAAATGGTGCAGCTATTTTACTAAACCAGTCTATAAGTACAAGTCTATAACACAATTAGCTAAATTTTGCATGGAATGTTGAAAGTGGTCAAGTAATGCAGGATTCTTTGTAAATACAATTAAATATACAATAACAGAATGTAAGATTAAAGATTGTACAGTAAACCCCTGGTTGATAAGGGAGAAGTCATCCATTGTTTAAGCATGCCCTATATTCTTTGTTTTTATAATGTGTCTCTTAATGTTTAATTTCCAACAGGCTCTACGAGAGAAGTACGGCATTGAAGACAAGATGGTGTTGCCGTTTGAGCCGGTAAACTGAACACACCAGTTTAAGTCAAAAAGGCCTGTGTGAAATTCACACCCAAGTTGCTAAATGGAGCCTTGCTGTGTGTGTCTGTGCACATGTTAGGTCCCCATCATAGAGATCCCAGGCTATGGGAACCTCTCCGCTCCTCTGGTGTGTGATGAGCTGAAGATCCAGAGCCAGAATGACAAGGAGAAGCTGGCTGAGGCCAAAGAGAAAGTCTACCTGAAGGGATTCTACGAAGGGGTGAGTCGGTTCGGTTTGTGCACAGGTCAGCAAAATGCAAGCCCTTTGTGGATTAAACTTTAAGTTTGAAGCTTGTTCAATTTATTTCCAAGACACAAGCCAATTGATTTCCACCTTAAGGCTGGACTAAATTATTAATGCACTGGCTATTGTCTCTGTGTGGCCCCTTGACAGTTTGATTCCGTCTACTATTGGAAAAGCTGTTCATAAGAAAACTGGATGTGTACAACACGCTTACAGAGACGAGGAGTAGCCTTTGAATGTTTATGCTTTTTTATTCTCCTGTCACAACATCATGACATTAGTCTTGTAAAATTGTACGAGTTCAGCTCCCTTCACCGTCAACAGATGCACATTTTAAAAAGAAGAATTGAAATGAACGCACTGCATGGGGCCACCCGACGGCACATCTAGCAGAACACACTGCCTATATGTAAATTGAAGATATGTCATCCCACTGAGCGGTTTAAGATTGTTTGGGACTGTAGAATGCACTGCAGCAGACATGACCCACTTCTTGTTGACTGCACTGTGAGAGAATTCAGTGTGAATGAAATGTTTTGCTCAATGACTTCCTGTCTTAGATCATGCTGGTTGATGGCTACAAGGGGCAGAAGGTCCAGGATGTCAAAAAACCCATCCAGAAGATGATGATTGAGAGGGTAAGATATTATTTGATTCTCATACATAAAGGACAAGTTAAAAATAAAATATATCGAAATAGTTGTGGTACTTGTTCTGCTTGTTTGGTGTTCTCTATGCTTGCACTGCTACAGAGTGTCTTAGAGTTCATTTGTGTGATGGGTGTTTCAGCTATGTTTGCCAGTAATGATGTTGGTTCTGTTTCGATTTTACAGGGTGAGGCCATGATCTACATGGAGCCGGAAAAACAGGTCATGTCGCGTTCAGCTGATGTGTGTGTGGTGGCTCTCTGCGACCAGTGGTGAGTGGATCCTGCTCAGGAAATATTCTACTATAAATCTAGTGTGTTTGTAAGAATAAGGACTTATTAGGACTACCTAAATGGATCTGAAGCTGCATGGCACTGTTAAAGAAACCAGGGAATATAATTGAATATAAAGATTGTTTTACTTGTGAGGTTGAGTGGATTCATTCTGGAAGAAAGACTAATAATCTCTGACTAATGTGAGATGTATGTTTCAGGTATTTGGACTATGGGGATGCAGAGTGGAAGCAGCAGGCAAATGAAGCCCTCAAGTCTTTGGAGACGTAAGACACATTTAGCCTTCTGCAGTGTTATTCTGTTCTTGTGGGCGTGTGAAGATCTAAATGATATAGTACAGTAGAAAATGGATCGTAATAAAACTGACTGTGACTATCGTGCTGAAAACACATCTTATCATGCCAAAGTTTGCATCATCATCTTCCTGTGATGCAATGATGTGTTTTTTGCACACATATTGACAGATTCTGTGACGAGACCAGGAGAAACTTTGAGGCCACGCTGGCCTGGCTGCAGGAGCACGCCTGCTCTCGCACCTACGGACTTGGTAAGTGGTTGCCTCATATGGTTTGTGTGTGAGTGATGTTTCAGGACTGCAGTTATAGGTGAATTATAGATCTCTATTACTGCTGTTATTGATGCATGTTATAAAATGAGTATTATTGCTTGTCTTGACATGTAAAGGTACCATCCTGCTAGAGATGAACAGGACTAAAATATGTTTCATCTAATTTACGACTGACAGTTTTGGTCTATAGATGGAGACAGAGGACTGATGATAAAGCACCTAGCAACAGCCTCCCTCTCTGTTCAGACAGGAATAAATGCAGATTGAGGGCCAGCTGGCACACGGTACATGCCAGTGTAGTACAGTCTAGGCCGGCTGATGACTCCTACTTTACAAATCTCCCCTAATATTTTAAGAATATGAAGATCTGTATTCATGCTAGAAAAAGCATAGGTAGATTCAGTTTTGATGAAGATAAATCCGTGAGCCATAGTCAGACCGGATCCCAGTCTCAGAGTAAGTACACTGTAAAACCACTCTTGATGATTACCAAGGTGTGTTATTAGTCAGTGTTTATATTATGAATTATGTTTTATTTCTCAATAAATAATTCTCAAATCAAATAAAAGTGAATGAAAAATGTGTACAAAAGACAAGAGTAGATGCATTCATTTTATGTTTGACAAATGGAACATCGTTTAAAGAATGATCTTGATTTATGTAGCTCCTGCTTGTGAAGAAGAATTAATAATCATGCTTGCATCAATGATTTTTTACCATAGCATGCGAGTAAAACATACCAATAAGAACTCACTGTGTGATTTTTAGGGAGTGCTTAGTGCATTTGAGGCTAATTGAGTATTGTAGCCTCCCCACCTCGCACACACTCCTAACAATGACCAACATTTGAGTTGGAGGATGAGCAGCAAAACAATGAGTTGCTCTGTCTGTCCAAGCAGCAGGTCAGACACTTGTGGTCCGTCTGAGTTTATTCGACAATAAAATATGTACGTCTCGGCTTGTTTGCCAAGGATTACATAATGAAGCCAGGACTTACTCCATTGTGTTTTTCTTGGCACCAGAATGTAGCCAGCTTGGTAAGATGGAAGTGCAACAAAAGATTGTTTCAGCTCAGAGGAGACAACAATTGTCTTTCCTAATACTTTTCTCTCCCTTTTGCTTTCTCGTGTGTGTGTGTGTGTTTGTGTGTGTGTGCGTGCGTGTGCCTGTGTGTCTGCCTCCTGGTTACCATAGGAACGCGGCTGCCTTGGGACAAGCAGTGGCTGATTGAGTCACTATCGGACTCCACCATCTACATGGCTTACTACACTGTAGCCCACCTCCTCCAGGGAGGTGTGCTCAACGGACAAGGAGCCTCACCACTGGGCATCAAGTACGTATACACACATACAGGCACACACACTCGAATAAACACAGATTAAGCCTTAACTGATTCACCGTGTCCCCTCTCCTTCCCTCGTCCTTCTCTTTCTACCTCCAAACAAGCATCGATGTTGTTCACCTGAGGGAGAAAAGACTGCAATTTAATAACTAAATGTAATCATTTCAAATTCAGACAGTCAATTTGTTGCCCGCTATTCATCCATGAAATGAAGTAAATATAGTTGCTCTATTACAGACACAGTTTAGAAAAATCAATTCGTAGCTCAATGTTTAATTTAAGTGTCCTCAAATCTGTTCCCTTGGTCTAAGATAAAACTGCGAACCAAATTGAAACACACTGCATTTAATTACCTCTCTTCACCTTGCTTCAACCCGATACATCCCTTGTTTTACCCTCGCTTAGTCATTCTATTCACCTTTATTTTCCCTTTTATAGGCCGGCGCAGATGACCAGAGAGGTGTGGGACTTTATCTTCTTTAAGACGTCTCCTTTCCCCAAGACGGACATCCCTAAAGAGTGTCTGCAGAGGTTGAGGAGGGAGTTTGAGTACTGGTACCCTGTGGACGTCCGTGTTTCTGGCAAAGACTTGGTGCCGAACCACCTGTCCTACTACCTGTACAACCACGTGGCTATGTGGCCCAAAGACAGGTGAGTGCGCCCTGCTTGAATGTCGAGGACAGAGATATGAAGGGCAAGACTCACAGCATGTGATAACATTTATAGAATTCAGATCTTGGAATGAACATTTTTTGTCCAGCAGGATTGTGATATCATTTATCATTCTCATCATTAACTCTACAGAGGTTTAAAATGACAGTACACCTAGCTGTGGTACTCTACAAATTTGTTTAAATCCAGTGATTTTATATTCATTTGTTTAACAAAAAAGTAGAATAAACCTCTTTGAGAAGTATAATTTGATGGATGAAGCATTCATTTGAACATTGTATAAGCATTTTTGTATATGGTTGTATCGAGATGCGTGTGTATAATGGAAAAATGTCCTTAATTAAAAATAATAATGAATTAATATCATAATAATGATTTAAAACGTATTTCCTGCCTGAACGTGCATTTGAGTGCTGGGGAAACGGTATAATATTAAGAGAAGTCGATTAAATTATTACATGTATTTTTGTAAGTAAGTAATGAATTGGGGTTATTGTATTGATGGTGAAGAGGACTCCAGTGAGAACATTTTCTCCTGTCCACAGTGGGAAGTGGCCACAGGCAGTGAGAGCCAACGGACATCTGCTCCTCAACTCTGAAAAGGTGAGTCAAATAATAATGTTGGGAATTATTAATCTCTATAAATTGAAATGATTCTCTTTATATCTAAGTTAGTACCTCAGGATGAAAGATCTGATTTCATCAGATGTGGAATTGTGTCTGGGTTGTTGAAACATTGAATAACAACGTTTCCATAATTCCAATTTGCAGTAAATCTTTGTATTCAAACACTTCCCTTCCTACATGCCGGTAATTAACTCATGTTTGATGCTGTTGAGTATTTTAATTACTGTATGTGCTGTAGATGAGCATTTGATTTTTTTCTTTTGTTGATTTAAATACAGGCAGTCCGTGACTCTACGGATTTATTCCACCAAGTATTGTAATGAACTTGTTTGGGCGGACGCGCTTCGGAAGGTTCTGTCTGCTAACATCTGTTTCTCTTTTCGCCAGATGTCCAAATCAACTGGAAACTTCCTCACACTCTGCCAAGCCATTGACAAGTTCTCGGCAGACGGTACACACACTTTCTGTTTGATTGGTCTCCCTGCTGTCTTCTCTTTGTGATTGTTTACTCTTTTATCTCCGTCATGTTTCATTGGAACATTGTAGCCAAAACACATCAGGTGTACGTTTTTAAAAAGGATTATAAAGTGTCTTCATAAGACACGGGCCATTACACTTGATTATACCGGGCATGTTTTATCCCACGCTGAAGATGATTAAAAAAAAATCTTCATAAGTTAGCTGAGGTGTTGTTATTGGGTGTTTCGAGCTACTTTATACATCAGATCACTTTCATGCACTGTACGTCTCATTATAGGTATTTATGGTCTTCCCGTCAGATGCAATATTTGCAGCTTTTTGATATTTTTTCAGTAGAAATGCCATTTTTATTCCATAATCGCCATTTCATATAGGTGGTACCCCCTCTCGTCTCTCCACAGGAAACTAGAAACATAAGAAAGAAGAGAAGTAGAGACTCCAAATGAAATATTTACAGGAACATGAGAGCAACACAGATTCACAAAGGAGTCGTGAGACCAACAATGAGTCATGATGTGTCTATGAAAATGTATTTTATATTTCAAAAGTCTCGTGTTTTGTGGGTACTGTAAGGCATATTTAATGATCATAATCAATTTAGAGATTTTTTTGTTGTTCTTTTGTGAGTCTTTTTTTTTCAAAGTTAAAGTTCTCTGATTATTTTGTATGTATATCTGGTAGTGACGGGTGAACCGTGGCATTCCTCCAGCCCTTAGTTTACCTCAGGGTTAGTGCAGTCATACTGTTTTGGATTGGTTATTTAATTCTTCTACTCAAGAGTTTTTTGTGTTCTGAACAAAGTGAATAATATATAGATGTGTCTGCTGCATCTCTAGACGCCACCCCTGTTGTGGGAGTAAAAGAAAGTTCTGACAGCAGATAGTTGTATTAGGTTGACTCCTGTCTTAGATCTGTGTGATGTCTGCTGGGTATTCTTAGTTTTCTCAGACTATAGAATTTTCCCAAAACTCTCTGAACTTCAACTTGTTGTCAAGGTATTTTTGGAGAACAAGAAAACCCTGCGTGTTAATGTGCACACTAAAATTAAGGGGGCTCATAGAGTTGAATATTTAATATGAGCAAATGACAGACTCGGTGAGACCGGGGCATTGATCATACCATTTTTAACCTCGCTTTGTATTGCATGTTTTCTGACTGCTATTCAAACACACCTACCTCTCTCAGGTATGCGTCTGGCTCTAGCCGATGCCGGGGACACGGTGGAGGACGCCAACTTTGTGGAGACCATGGCTGACGCTGGCATCCTGCGCCTCTACACCTGGGTGGAGTGGGTGAAGGAGATGATCGCCAACCAGAACAACCTGAGGACAGGACCTGCAGACACTTTCAACGACCGGGTCTTTGCCAGGTACATGCAGAACTTCATGTAGACAGGGATGTATGTCAGGTACCGAGATATTTAGCTTTTCAATTATTAAGGATGTCACTTTAAGCAAGGCCTTGTACATGGGTATTGACATTGAGTATACGGGGAAATAGAATTTCATCTTGAAAAACTCAGCTCAGCCTCCTCCAACAATGGGGTCTTTGCCATGTCAGGAGATGAAGGACTAGAAATGAAAAGCTTGGATTAGTAGCAAATGATTAAGAGACATTTGATCTTCAAATAATGATTTTAAAATGATTATTTAATTCATTGTTAGTCTATAAAGTCCAAAAGGGACAATGTCTTCCTAATGTGCAAACCACACATTGATCGAACCAAAACCACCAATGAATGTTTGGGATTTGAGCCATAAAGAGATCAATATATTATTTAACAGTTTTTTAATTCTCAATCAACACCCATTATTTTTAATTTATTTTATACTCTTGATGATTGGAGCTTGAACAGAAAACTGACAAATAAGATTTTTTAATGAATAATCATCACTTTTGAGGACATAATGACTGAGCGGGTAATAGCAAATAATGGGAAGCTATACAGTATTTTGAATTTAAACAATTGCATCAGTCCACTGTAATGCAGTCTTTAAAACAAGAAAAATCAAACATTGCAATATCAATATCTCGTAAGTGTAAGACACAAGGATGGTGGTGGGAACTCCATAGGGACTTGGCCTGGAAACTGAAAAGTCACCAGTGCAAGTCCCGGAAAGACCAAGTGCTACCGAGAAGCCACTGAGCAAGGCAGCATTCCCTACACTGCTCCCCGGGCGCCGTACATATGGCAGCCCACTGCTCCTAACACTAGGATGGGACAAATGCAGAATGTAAAATTTCCCCTCTGTGGGACGATTAAGGGTTCTTTCTTCTTCTAATGTTGCACTGCAGTGGGATTTTTCGACCATAGGCGAAGTGATGCTCCTATGACAAGTAAAAATGAGGTGTGCAGCAAGCAAAGTGAGCCAGTCCTTCAGAGTTTCTATGGTTCGCTCGTGAAACCCTGACCTTTCTGACCGTGCTCTTTCTAGTGCTGCAAAGTGAACTGGCTTTGCAGAATGATTGCAATGATTTTGTGTCCTGTCTGTCCAGCGAGATGAATGCAGGCATCCTGAAAACCGAACAGCACTATGACAGGATGATGTACAAGGAGGCCCTGAAGTGTGGCTTCTTTGAGTTCCAGGTAAATAAAATGTCCAT
This sequence comes from Eleginops maclovinus, assembly GCF_036324505.1. Taxonomy (NCBI): domain Eukaryota; kingdom Metazoa; phylum Chordata; class Actinopteri; order Perciformes; family Eleginopidae; genus Eleginops; species Eleginops maclovinus. Next base: position 11,274,458 of record NC_086359.1, read on the forward strand.
TATTAGTATAAAGTTTTGTCTAACGCACACTTAATCATCTTTAAGTCTTTAAAAACAAGCCTGATTTTCATCCGCCGTAAGCCTTTTATGATGTTATTATGAATACTGCAGGAGATGGAGCATAACATGAGTGAGGATTCAAATTTCATTCTGAGTGTCTGGGGAATTCCCTGGATTGAAGATTGTGTCTGGGAGAGTTTAGAGTTCCCATAATAACATGAACTGTTTTTGTCTGTGTTTGCAGGCAGCCAAAGATAAGTACCGTGAGCTGGCGATCGAGGGCATGCACAGAGACCTTGTCTTCCAGTTCATAGAGAAACAAACTCTGTTGCTGGCCCCCATCTGCCCACACCTGTGCTGAATACACTTGGGGTCTGCTTGGCAAGGTGAGGAGAAACTGGATTTGACATTAAAACGTGGCTTTCTGCTGATTACGGGTTCAAATGTGCCCTTCATCCTCAAGTCTCTCCAGTCTTTTAACTTTATATCCCTTTGAAACGTGGAGGTGAAACAGAATTACTCTAAGGAAAATGTGATCTTCCCGTGTTTTTGATTTTCCTGAATACACCTGGGATCAACAGGCTAAGATAATGTTCATGTAGGTCTGCAGAAGAGCTTTTCCCACTGCTCATTACTTGTGTGAAACTGCTGCTAACACACACACACACACACACACACTCCCCTTCTGTTGGTAGCACACAAACTGCCAACGATCCCAACAGCACAGAGTAGAGAATATTTTTAACATCCAAATGTATGAATATAAAAGACTGCTGCTGCTCTGGAGATGTTTTTTTTTTTGGTTGTCGCTTAGCAACAAAAGCCCTACAGTGTACGCTCCAGTCATGTATTCAGCCCCGCTTTCTAAAGAGCTAAGAGGCAATCAGTGGACATGGTGTCACGAACATCAGTCAGGCGTTCGTACACATGCAGCGTCCGCCTGGTTTTGTTATTTTGTGACCCTAAAGCACTTTTTGATGGTGTGATCCCTTTTCTCCTCGTCATCCCTTCTTTCTTCTCTCTCCTTTATAGACGGGCTCTCTGATGAAGGCGCCATGGCCTGTGGCGGGTCCAGTAGATGAGATTCTGATCCGCTCCTCTCAGTACCTGATGGAGACCGCACACGACCTCCGACTGAGACTCAAAGCGTACATGCAGCCGCCCAAAAACAAAGTAAGATGCGTCTGTGTTGTTTCCCACGCTTCACTGCTGCTGCATTCACTGCTAATTATGTGTTTTTAAGTAATTTGGGGAAATTAATATTGACTTCAGAGTCGATTGCTTTTCTCTTTAATAGTTTTTATAAAATCTATTTCTTGTGTTGAAAAGTTTGATAGTTAAATCGGAGGCAGCGTCATAGCAAGAGGCTTTTCTCCCTTAGGTGTTGTTTAACAGATTCATGGTTGTTTGATGAAGGGCACAATGAGGCAGAAAATAACCCAAAACGGCCCAATGAGAAGCTTAATAATATCAGGCAGCCAAAAGTAGATTTAGGTTTAATAGCATTTCATCAAACAATGTGAGTATTGATTCTCAATCATTTCAAACCATTTATCTCATCTATTAAGGTTCAGACATAATTAGACAATCTATTACCGAGAACTGAAGCTCAAGCTTTGATACAGGTCGACTTTGCTGTTTGGACCCAGCAAAGAACACAGCAGTTTTGACTTTACTTGATCTTACGAGTTCTATGCATTCATCTGCTTGGAACTGGTATTTGGAAAAGCTAGTTTAAAGGAGCTACTTATTACAGACTGTGCATAAAGACGTCAACTTAAAGGACAATGTCCCTGCAACTGTGTTCGTCATGCGTACATAATCTGTAGGAATCACATGTTTATTGCTCTATGGGGCACAGTTCGATATGTAGGCTTTGTAGATTATCGATTTGTTCCCATCCTTTTACGCATCCTGTATATCACTTGGAAGTCTCAAGACTGTGCTTTGTTCACAGCAGGAAAGGTAATCTTGTGTTTGATTACAGTTTGGAACTTCGATAAGTGGCAAAAACATGTATTGACAAGCTCTGAGAAGCCAATATCTCTGGCTTCCAGATTGCTGTTATGGATTTGCTGTAAATGTTTTGTTGCCATGGAGGCAAGATAGAAGGATAATCAGAGAAAAAGGAGAAGGGGAAAGAGGCAGTCTTTTAATTATTCAGTAACCGTGTTTTTGTAGATGTTAAGGAAGCAGAACGATTTTTGGGGGAAAATGTGTCTATAACCTTGACATTCAGTCAGAGGGCGACCATAATTCTCCAGCAAACATCGTCTTATGTACCTGCCTGTATAGATAGATGGATCATTCTAAAATTGTCCTCTTTTTTTTTTCTCCCTCCCAACAGAAAGGTGATTCAAAGCCTCCAGCCAAGCCCTCCCACTGTAACATGTACGTTTCCAAGAGCTACCCACCGTGGCAGCACAGCGCCCTATCCCTGCTTGGCAAGCACTACAAGGTGACACACTAACGCACAACATTCACACACAGTAGAAATCTTTTATGTATTTTGTATGCAAAAGCACAGAGGTCCATAGCGTAGTGATGCCCTGGAATACCCGCCCCTGTCTTTAAATGATCATGGGGGTGATGCTGTGCAGTTTCCCAGTATTCCGCTCTTGGCCTGTGTTCCTGTCTTACCTGTTTTTGTTTTCTTTTTTTCTTTGTGTCTTTCCAGGACAACAATGGGGCTCTTCCAGACAACAAAGTGATAGCAACCGAGTTGGGAGCCCTTCCTGAGCTGAAGAAATACATGAAGAGAGTCATGCCTTTTGTAGCCATGATCAAGGTAAACCTGGAGGAAGTAGGGGTGACAGTTTAGAAGTGTTTGTGTGTGTGGGGAAAGGCACATCCAGTCTCTAACCTTCTGAACTTTTAACATGGACAATAAATCACTGCAGTTTCTTTCTAGTTCTATTTTCTTTCTATGGGTTATTCAACTTGTCCATAAGATGGCTTATTTGTTGTTTTGTGCGCAGCTCTTCTTCTGATTGGTCCAAAGCCTCTTCTGGTTATTCTGTTGGAAGATGGAGTCTGCATCTTCAAAGATTTTGTTTTCTTGGTTATTCCTCTTTGTGCAAGACTGTAGCCAATGCTGTTTGAACAACAGTGTTATATTGATATTTCACCGAAATATCCAGAATACTTGGTCTTTAGAGTCAATGTTTTTATTGATTGAAAGAGTACAAAAGACACGTTTTACAGCTTGTTTCAGCTTGTTTCTTTGCCAGGTTCAACATTTTTTGTCAACAGCAGCCAGGATGAACATCTGTATTTCTTTTTAACACTCCTCCTTGCTTTCACATTGATTTTACTTTGTTCCCATACAAACTGTCCATCAGTCATGCTTTTATTGCGGGGGTTTTCTGATGTTTTGGGTTCTGCTTTGTGTTCTTTAGGAGAACCTGGTGAAGAACGGGCCGAGGGCCTTGGCTCTTGAGCTGGAGTTTGATGAGCGGGCAGTTGTGATGGAAAATCTGGTCTACTTAACCAACTCTCTAGAGGTATGTATTGTGACCGAACATAGTATTTAAGGATGACCTCACGGAAAAAAGCATCTCAGCCTAAAACACACCAGAGGGAAATACATAGCGGTTTAATATACAGCGCAGAAAAAATTAAGAGACCACCTCTGCATTATAATTTTCTCTTGTTTTATTATTTATAGCCATGTCTCGTGTTATTTTTTAATTTTTTTATTGTATTTTATAAACTACTGACAATTGTTCTCTATGTTGGAATTCAACAGACACTGGACTGGCTGCCATACATGTAGAGATAAAGATTTAAGAAAAATTGGACTGGTCTCTTAATTTCTTCTGGAGCTGTATTTGAACTATTCTCTCAAAACTGAGTAATAAACACGAGTTCACTTTAGAAGGTTTTGTTTGGCTTTACAATCTCAGCTGTCACTTGCAGGTGCAGCATTTTGATTTCCTCAAAAATATCTCAGCTCTAAAGCCGAGTTCTATCACTTCTGCAAAGTAGGTTGAGACAATTCTGAGCTCAGTTGTCAGTCAGGAAAGCCCTTTATACTTTTGTCTGCACAAAAGCTTTGGTTGGTCAATAAGTAAAAGCCAAGTCCTTAGGATACTTTTGTTAAGCCAGCGTGGATTGAACTCCAGAAGGAAAACTGCTAAAGATCAGCTGCCACACAAAAAGACAAGATGTTAGAGGAATCATGTAGCACGTAGAAGGGGGATGTTACTTACAGTGGCTTGTGTGTAGGTTTTCTTTTGGGAGTTTCTCTGTTCTCTTTGTTATTTTTGTCTTGCCACTAACTTCCTAACTCTTTGCATCCCCAATATTGAATATGTGAAAATTCAGCATAAAACCAAGTACATGTTTGATCTCTGCAGGAGCCTGGCCATCAGCCCTGTCAGTGTGTGCATATCAAACACACCTGTATACACACTCTGGTGCTGGACTGATTAACTGCTAATCCCTCTATTTCGTGTCCTTAAAAGTTGGAGCAGATCGACGTCTTGTTTGCGACCGAGGGTGACGACAAAGTGAAGGAGGACTGTTGCCCAGGGAAACCATTCAGTGTCTTCAGATCAGAGGTAAATGCTATTGGCTGTGCTGGCTGTTCTCAAAGCAGTATGCATGCATTTTAGAATAGATGTACGTATCCTTTTAGTATATTATCATCTTTTAGGACCTGTACTTTCCTGTGTTTGCATAGATGTTTGTAGTTTGTGTGTGGGTTTATTTATGGACAACATTCTTTATTTTTCAAATCAACAATAATGTGCGATTTATGAATATGTCTCGCCTCTATTTCCACAGCCTGGAGTGTGTGTGTCCCTGGTCAACCCTCAGCCATTCAACGGCCAGTTTTCCACAAAGGTTGACATCCGGCAGGGCGACAGTGGAGACAGCATCATCCGCAGGCTAGCCAAGGTCAACAGACTCATCAAAGGTTAGTAAGATTAATGAATGTACAGCAGAAATTAATAAACGATGGTTTTAGAATGTGCCTTCACAACAACTGGGAAACACTAACTTTTTGTTGTTGCACACATTTAATTAGTTATGTGGAAAGTGGAAGCATTCCTTTTTATGCCTCCTATCAGGCGACGGTTGTGGCTGGAAGGAATATGATTTTGGGTTATCTGTCCGTCCTTGCATTCGTCACATTCTTGTAACGCCGGCAAATTTGAAAAGAAAAGAATGTTGAAGGGCAATATTTTTCGAAAGAGCAGTTCCATTTGAGCCAATTTTCTTTGTAGCTAGTTCACTTTCTGCCTATCATTTCTTATCTCTTGCTCCTTCCTCCCCCTTCTCTTTTCTCCCTCCTCATCTTCCCTCTCTGCTCTTATTTCAAAATCAATTCCCCTGCTCAACTTTAACATTCCCTGAACTCATTTGATCCCTCCCACGTGTCTCACTTTTGTCCTCTCTCTCTCCCCTCCACCAGATCTGTCCAGAGTCAAGTTGATGAGGTACGAGGATCCTGTGCAGGGGCCTCGCCGGGTGCCCATCCTGGGACAAGAGGAGCAGGGCAAACTGCCCATCTCTAATAAATCACTGTTCAATGTCAATCTTGAGCAGAATAAGGTCACCATCGCTGACAATGGCCTAACTGTTGACATCGGAGACTGTCTGGTTTACCTGGTTAATTAAAGTCACATTCACTGTCTCCCACACGCATACAGGCGCATGTTGGCACATTCAGCAGTGAATTATTTGTTAAAGGTTTAAAGGCATCATGAAATGTTGCCACAAAATGGGTAAGCCATAAAACACCCACTCAAACATGTAGCCTATGTATGTTTCTATTATTCATGTTTCTGTACTGCATCATTTGCTAGATGCACCTGGTGTTAGGTTTCACATTTGCAAAGGTTTTCATTGTTTTGAAACGTTTCACTGCTGAATGTGACCTAAGGAATTATCTTAAACTAATGGGACCTTAACATTTTGATTCATGAGAACATATACAGTTGCTTTACATTCAGATGTGGGTTTGGTCTGCAAAAAATGGAAATGGAGGGTCTGTAATACATTATTTCCCTGATAAATTCCCAGACTACCATGTTTTCAGAACCTTGGTGACGTTATTTGGTGGTGGGAGGAAGAAAAAACAATCTTAAAAATAGCCTTATTTTTCCCTGAACAATTTGATGTGGGAGGGTAACACCGGAATTTGTGTTCTATCCCGTCTTTACATAGTTGTTTCAAGATAAATCTAGTCATATTTCTATAAACAATCAGACAATAAATGATCAACTATCTTTATATACATATACCCACATGTACTATTATGCCATGGTCATCCACTTTTATTTTATTACATCGTGAGACTGCTCCCACATGCTCCTGAATGCCTGTTATTTTCATATAGATGGTAATGCGTCTGCTGTGTTGTTTTATAAATTGACGTTGAGGCATATCATTCCCTCATGTTCTGTCAGCCTGTCGGACAGATTTCCAATTTTCTAGCGGTGGATGTTGTTATCTCACTCTTGCTTTCCAGAGAAATAATAAAAACCTATGAAATATTCAGCCTCAGTGTTCATTGTTTATCGTTATCTTCTACATGCTGTTTTATATTTTCAACTGTCGACAAGAATATGACATGTCATGCATCTGGTGAAAGCATTGAATCGTGGCCACTACAAAGTGTGGACAATCTTGTTGAATTCAGTATAAACAACCCCAACAGGCAATCATAAACGGGGATATGGCCAATAACTTATTCAGTTGACGGAATAAATATATTAGCAAAGCTATTTGGGTAAGGATAAATAAAACACATTAAGGCTGATAAACCTATTCGCTTTTTGAGTAGCCTATTAGATGTGAAGATTGATGCTTTCCACGTGCCAGTCTATGGTCTATGGTTATCTGTAACCATCACTAGTGCTTAACTAGACTCAACTGGAAATGAATATAAAGTCTGAATTGGAAACAGCTAACCTGCCTAGCAGCATCTCTAAAGTTTATCAAGCAATAACCCCCTTTTCGTTTATTTAATACGTGCAAAACCAGAAGTCTAAAAACATGGATTAATAGTGGCACGAAATAACGCGACATTTTTCGAGCGGCTTCTCGGTCGGTCTAGCGTTGTTGCCGGGCAACTGATCTGGGACATAATCTACGGCAGGAAAAAACAAGCGTGTTTGAAAAAATGTTAGGCTAAAGCTTTTCTTTAACCAGGCCAAGAGTTCAACTTGCAGGTAAGTAAATTCATCCGTTCATGTTTCAGTACAGCAGTGGTGGAAGAAGTAGGCTACTCAGATGTGTCACTCACTACACAACTATCAGCACTACATTTGAATACTTAAAGTATCAAAAGTAAAAGAGCTCCCCTTGCATCAGAATCGCATAGATGTGGGTTTACTATTATGATTAATCAATTGATTTAGATTTTGTATAAGCTAAAAAAACAAATCTAAAAAGTCGAGTTACAAAAGCTGTCAAATAAATGTAGTGCATTCCATGTTTCTGTTTTTCTGGTTGTTTACTTTCTGTGATGCATACAAATGTAACTCATACATTTTCATCACCCTGAAATAGATAAGTGAAAAGCACCCAGGTTTAATTTACCAAATCTTTCTCCTAAACACTCAATATGTAAGTATGTGAGTCTGAGCCTCCAAACCAAAAGTTTCACTTCGTGTCCTCTCACCACGTAGAGCTCCTTTTACTTCTCTGTGTTTCTGTTTCACACACACACACACACACGCACGCACGCACGCACACACACACACACACACACACACACACACACACACACACACACACACACATCGGTTTAAATGTGAAGGTCAAAGTCAGAGCACAGGAAATACATTTATCTCCCTCTGTGTTAAAACATGTCTTTCACTTCTCAGCTCTTCACTGCATGAGTTTGTTTCTGATAAGGTAAGTGTAACCTTACGTTGTTTTAGATATATTTAATTGAAACAATGTTTTTAAATCTATAGGTCCATCAGTCTGTTTTCGATTTCAATGACTTTGCGATTTGCGTTTGACATCCATCATTTTGACAGAATGTGCTTATGTCAACTTTCTTTTTGTCCTTATTTTAGAAGTAATGTGGTTTGTTGTGTTCTAAGTAATTTCGGCCTTTTCAGAGCTGCTGTGTTTATTTTAAGTTTACTAATGTATTTTTCATCTGATAATGTAATGCCACCTGTGTATGTTCATGCACCCTGATGTCTATCTGCCCCTTTTGCATTAGCTGTATTAGCAGGCGGGCGAGGTAAAGCCACAGACGGGAGACAACTACAAGACTTATCTCTGTCACACAGCTTCGGGCCGAGCCATCTGACAGCTGGTTTATCTGGAGCCACACACACCCTCTCACTGGGGAAGTGTCACTCCACAACCCCCTCCGTCTCCTCATTCCTGCTGACTCCCTGCTCACCCTCTCCTTTCTCGCCTCCTCGCCTCACCCCTCTCCGAATTCCAGGAGCTTTTAGTCATGGAGCAGATGACTGTCACACACCAGTAAGTGTTTTTTTTTTGCCCTTACCAGAACAATGTGTTATCACCACTGACCACAATGGAAAAACAGCAAACAGCTCACTTACTCTGCTTTCACATGCTTCTGTGTCTCCCTTACTTCTTTAAAGTCTCTATATTAAATTTTAATCAAACTAAACAGGATCAGTTCTTTCTACAAAAATTGCCTTCCCTTAGATGAGCTGTGATTCAAATTTTGCAGAAGGCCTTAATCGCTCAATTTCATGAATAAATGCTGTATCATATAACAGTGTTAGGATTATTTCAGTTGTATTTGAGCAAAATTGTGGTGCCATGCTGCTAACATGTCAATGACAGCCAGCTGAATACAAAAAAAAGGATGCTCTAACTAAATTAAATTGCTGAACGAATGAATTTCTGCTCACAGGTAAGTTAAAGAGTCATTTTCTAATGTGTGACTAGTTTAAAATTAAGCCTTTAGTTGAGCAACAGTTCAAAGCTTGAGAAGCCAGGGGGACATTTTCAAATGTCTATCTAAAGACATGTAAAAAAATCTAATTTCAGACCAAGGCTGTCAGACACAGACGCCTCAGCCTCAGCATCAGCATTTCAAGAGAAGAAAGAGGGGGGCTTCACCACAGGAAGTCAAGATGAGTTGGGGTCAAACAACACCTCTGCATTTACAGACCCAATACTCACACAGCCTGGCCTCGGCATAACCACGACAACCATCACCACCATCACACAGACGGGTGGGGGCTGGAGCACCGGCCTGTTCAACATCTGCGGAGACAAGACTACATGTAATGTGAAGACACACACAGGAACTGTATTCTCATATACGCAGGGTCTTACCCACAGATATTTAAGACTATCTTCAAAATAAGGAGCCAACAAAACTTAATTCATTCGCTCAACATTTAAAATGATCTTTTAAATGGGATTCTTGTCTGTCACAAGCAAACGCACAACCACTAACACAACTATTGTGCTAATCTGTGCTTGCAGGTGTTCTTGGGGCTCTGGTGCCGTGCTGTTTGGACCTGAGTTTAGCTCACCAGTACGGGGAGTGTCTGTGTATTCCTCTGCTGCCAGGATCCACTTTTGCTATGCGAGTTGGGATCAGAGAGCGGTATAAGATACGGGTGAGTATGTTCTTAATAACCAGTTGTTATCACCAATATTTGTAAACTGCACTTACCGGCAAAAGATCCTGGTTTGGGTTCAAATATGGATATTTGCTCACTAGGTGAAGTAGGCCCCTTCCTAACCATATCCATAACACCGATACCCACTGATCAATCTTATTTTATTGACTGATTATCTCCATACTGGTTGATAAAAGCAAGTATAGACTTGCCCCATTGAACACACCACAGATAGACACAAATAAATGGCAAACCAATAGTACATAATAGATTCAATAACATTACTAATAACTTTGTATGTCTTTTCATTTATGCATCTCATGGTTCTGCATGTTTTCCTGCTGCGTTGTTGTCTCTGTGTGCTTCCTGTATTTGTTTTTGCATGCTTGTGTTTGCCTGTCTGCATTTCAATTCACAGGGCAGTGTGTGTGAAGACTGGACCACAGTGTATTGCTGTTACCCTCTGGCTGTATGTCAGATGATAAGAGAGATGAAGCGGAGGATGAAGACACAAACCTATCATGTGTCCACTGCCCTTGAATGCTCCTGAAGAAACTCTATACAGTCAATAAGGACTTCCCTTTTACAATGCAAGAAAGACTGATAAGGGTCATATGAGATTACTGGTACTGTATGAATAGCACAAATAATCAATAATGTTTTAGATGCCCATGGGATGCAGAAAAATCTGAAATGTATGGTCTAAATAAAGTGTGTAGTGCTTAAAAAGCCCTCAGAGATTTTAAGATTGTAACCATATTTGCTTTTCTTGCAGAACAAAAACTCATCAGCTTTATTTTGAGTTGGGTGAAGCAGGTAGCAAGACGCATGCTTATTTAGTTTTAGCAGCTGTCACTGTCAGCTAAACATCTGGTACAGTCAGTCACCGGAAAATGAAAAACAAAACGTGCAACTTTCTTGAGTTCTGAATAAGTTTTGATGCATGCAAACTGAAGTGGTTTTCAGGATACAGCCATACTTTATCATAAAGCGGTGCAGGTGAAGTGAATTAGGTGAACCGACCCTTTAATTTAGTCTCGTATTCCAAAGGTCACCAGACATTGTGGTTTGTCCCTCTTAGACATAAAGGGAAGATGAAGTGTAGAAACATAAATCTTTCAAGACCTTGAGGCACAAATGGTGAAATGTGGACATAATTCAACATAGTCTACAAATCAGACTAACACTTCTCGTTTCAGCCACACACAAACTCAGAAAAGTCTTTCAGCTCAGTTTGATATAAGTTTCATTGATCTCAGCGTCCATTCAGTATACAGCACCATTTTTCTTAATTTGGAAAACAGGCCGCTGCTCTGATTACAGTCAACGGTTCGAGTATACAGCCTGATAGTAAAGGTCATTTCCATATTTCTGAAATTATATTATCTTTCTGTTTCTTATTTCACTTCAGGCATTCAATCATATTATCAATCCAGTCCTGATTGCTCTGGTTCCCGTAACCCAAAATGCCAAGCAGCGAGAACGGATGCGGAAAATGTCATTTCGACACAAAGCAGACGGGTCCTCAAAGGGCAAATATGTAATTTGTTAACTCTTACACATTTGGTGCCCTACCTTGCGAGTGGTTCAAATGAAATGGGGAAAAATATTAAAATGGGTTTAGGTGTGGAGAGATGTGAAGAATGAATTATAATCTTATTTTACACACTGTAGGGTGCACTTCACATACATCTGCTGCATGCAAATAAATATTTAAAATCATTGCAGATTTTCATAACAATACGTTTCCCTTTTATCTGATTATGTTGTTGTTGATTTTAAACATATTGGAACTCATCATTCTTATCTGACACTGGTACTCAAGTAAAGACGGAAGAAGTGTCAGAAGGACAGAAATATGCGTGGGTGATGGGTGAGAACAAATAATTTCAGATTATAGTCCTCTCACCATTCAATCAAACACAGCGGTGAGCAAGCTATTTCTTCCCACTAAATGCTTGAGTGAAAAATAAAACTTTGCTTTGCATTATGGGGGATCCCACCTACAGGTTTATGTCCCACTGTGACATTTTGAGTTCACACAAAGAACAGCCCCTGTTGTGTTGCAATGCCCTTCAAAGACACTTCAACTACAAGGACATCTCTTGGAGTTCCCAGTTTAGAACAAGTTTCATAGAGTAAAATATGGCGTATGGCACAGATCAGTAAAACTAGGGAGGAACTAAAACAGAATTTGTTGTTTTTTCCAAGATTGTAAAGTTTATGTTCAGTCCTCATTTACAGAAATATGTTTATGAGAGTTTCATGACAGCAGTGACAAACTGTAAAATCTGGATGTGCACATCGAGAATAAGGATTGCGATGTCGGCATTAGGCTCCAGTGTTTCCTGAGTCGCACTGAATGGATAAATCTTCGTGCTGCTCCACTGCTCTCTGCCTACTGGGGGTTGTTAGTGAGAAGATCTGCCTCGAGCCGAGCTGCCTTCAGGCGCCGTGGTAGCATCTTACCCTCCTTGCGTATTGACCAAATGTTATTGCTGCATCAATAGCTTTAAGGGTGTATTTGAATTGCAAAGCAAATGTAATTCCAATTTAACAAGCCGATTTAAAACGGCCTACATCCTCTTTCAAAGTTTATATCTTTATCAAGATTTTTGTTTTCTACAGGTCCTTCCAAAATATTGGATCCAGTACAAGGGGCATTTAACCTTTTCCAAAAGCTCCCATAAAAGTCAGTTTTTCTTGTCTACTGTCTAAGCAATATGTGACTTATCACCATTGTTAAAAGTAAGGCACATTTTTTCACTTTTAAAGGGTCAGTTCCACCTTTTCTTTTTTATTTGGGGTGAACTTGTTTATTTTGTTTTGATTGAACATAACACAAAATATCAAATTATTGATTTAACTTTAACATGTTCTGATTATGTTTTAACTGCATCACCACACACACTCACACAGCCTGGCCTTACGTCATCTCTACCAGACACACCTCCACTCCTGAACCATTAGGGGGCAGTATTGCTCCGGATCTGGAAACAGCCAAGGGGGTTGGCTGTTTCCTATTCTCAAAGCCTCTCACTCTTAAGTGCTGATCTGGGGTCAGAGCTGGGATTTCCACGGCAGTTGTAGAGGTCAAGATTTGGAACACTGAAGCCCATCCTTACTCAGCAGCCAGACAGGGACAATAAAGCATCTCTGCTGAGGATTTTTCCTGCTGTTTCAGCACAAATACGACTCCCCCCTCAGATGCATCAGGTGCAGAGTACACGATGTTATCGACAGTGGCCCCTTGGGAAGCAATGTTTGTGTGGGTGTGGAAATGTGTCTGATGTATTCAGATGTCTCCAGGAAGGCCCGTCCCATAATTGTGCTCATTGTGGACAGTTACTGGTACAGAGGACGAGCCAGTAAACAGATAAAACACAAAACACAGCACAGGGGGAAAATAGTTCATCCCCTCCGGAGCTACACACAAGACTGAACAACAACCAGCTGAACGTGGAGTATTTTTGTTTTCCCAAACTACACACTGGCATTTCTAAAAAGGATATTTAAGACATTTTACTTCTGTCTTCCTTCCCGCCTGTACCTCCTGCATCTATTTCCTCTTCATCGTCTTCTTTTTTCATGCCCACCCTCCACCCTCAATAATCTCATGTCTTTCCCACATCTCCTCTGTGTTCTTTTATTTATTTCTCTTCTTTCTGACGCCTGCTTGTGTGTGTTTGTGAGAGAGAGGTGTGTAGAGAGCTGCTTAGCTGGAGCAGTCGTCCCCCTGGTGATACTCCTATCCAGGACAACAAGCATCACCTGGGGTTTACATAACACACACTTCCTCGCACTCTCTCTTCATATCCCTTTCTTTTGTTTCTCCCTTGCCCTCGCTATGTCTCCCTCTGTTTTTCAGTCTGCCTTTCTCTCACACACATCCCTGTCATGGAGGGAGGAGGGTATTCAGCTGCTTTTTAGCCTGCAGCTAGGACCCTGTGTGCTTTTCTTCTGAGAGTTGTCTTGTTTTTGGTTGTGTGTGTTTGTGTGTGATGATTGAAGCCTGGAATTTGTTGGCAACGCTTCGCTCTTCAGGCTAAGCAGGCGTTTTTTTGGATTTGTCTTCCCAAAGACAGACAGGAGAAGGATTTCATTGTAGGCATGATTTGAAAACCACTGTCATACAAAGGGATTATGTTACTAGAGATTTGCTCGCTTTTGTAGATGTTGAGCCTGTGCCTTTATACATTCCTCCCTGCTAAAGAATTTATCCCTAAATTCCTTGTATGGCAAGATAATTTTGTTTCACAATATAAGCTGTGTGTCCTTTGAGGTCATTAAAACATGGCAGTTGCCAGAACTAGAAAACAAGGCAGATGGCTTTCTTTTCCTCTAGCATTAATTTAAAAAATATGGGCTATGTTTACAATTCTGTTATTTTTTATATTGAATAATGTGGTTGTATTTTAGAAAAAAATAAATGTTCCGAGTACATGAAACCAGTTGATGATTAATTCTGTAGCAACAAAACAGTACTCACACCAGTAGTGGCACATGTTGGTTGCGGGTTTACTGTTGGTCAATGTAATTTGTACATTGTACCTACATTTTGAAAACGTTTTTATATAACTAAGTATAAAACCAAATTTGACTTCTTAGTTAAATTTCAATTAGAGCTACAGTATGTGTCTACTTCAAAGGAAGTCTTATGTGACCACATTTATAAGTGAGCTGAAGCATTTTGACGAATTACAAAAAAGGAAGGAATCTTTTTTTTTTTTTTCAGGGGAAAACATCATTCATTTGCAAAGAGTACAACCCCCAAAACAGGGTCATGCATTAAAACACATTTACAACTAGGACAAATCAAGTTAGAAATAATTCTCAGATGTGAAAAAGAATATAATAATCAGAAATTATCAATCCTAAATTCCTAAACACCATTCAAGCAAAAGGTTGATACTAGTCTCAGCACATTCTCAAGTTCTGTCCACACTGGTGCTCTAGGCAATTGGAGAAAAAAATTTCTTTAAATTAATGAAGTGGCAAGACAATTTGTGGCCTAACTATGTGATTAAAAATGCACTTTTGAAACATGCCTCTCGCTCAATTTTAAGAACAAAATAAGAAATCTGTTTTTCATCTTTCTATCCTGCTTTGCACACGTCATGAGTTTCATGTAGAGGTATATATTGTCCAAAACATGTTGGAGCCCCTGTAGAGATCAAATACAGAAACCATAGTGCCTTCACTATCACTGGTCTTTTGATTCTTCCTCTTGCAAAAACATGCATCATGATGATTATGAAAGAACAGGTCCTTGATTTCTCCTTGGAGGCCTGGGGGAGCACTATTGCACGATGTCAGTATGAAGCACTATTCCTAAATGTCCCACAGAAAACCTGAGGTGATACACATTCCCTTTGAAGGTGTCATGGTGGCTTCTCTCTTGTGACAACTTCAAAGAGAGTGTTTAGGCCAGGAGGATTTTTTGGCATTTTACTGTGCAACAAGAACTCTTAATAGCAGTCACCTCAGAGAGAATCTCACCACCTGGAAAAAATGAGAATTATTCAATCTGACTCGAAAAATATGTTGTTTTTCCATATAGCACAGCGCAGAGAGGTAGGAACTGTCATTGCAGACAAGCCCTAACAATATCCCAGGAGATTTACTTCTCATTATTCACTTTATTTACTGCTGGTTGATGTGACATAGGAGAGTAGATGCCATGCCGCTCTGACAGAATCACGCTTCACTTTAAGCTCTGAGGCTTGCATCCTGTAATATCTCTGTACAGTCAGTGGGCATCAGCACAGAAAAAGGTCAAATGTGCCGCATTGACTTGGATATTTAAAGATTTGAAAAATGAATAGGCACGTAAGCCAGGACATACAGTACATGCTGAAGAGGGCCATTTTACTTATTCAGAATGCATGTCAGCATAAAATCATGTGATGCATGATAGAGATCCCTAATAAAAATGGTAAACATCTTTATATCCGGCCTGCCTACCTGTCAATCTAACAGTCTTCTTATTTAGTGTACACTATGTACCTTTGCATGGGAAACAAACATTTACATATTGAATCCAAGTTATCGATAAATTAAATCTTGATGAAGGCTTAGTCAATAATTCAGCTTCTTCTCTTCATCTTTGGAAATTCCTACAGGCCATTTTCATCTCCCAGTCCTGTCACATTAGTTTTGCCTGTTCGCATGTCTTATATGTCCCTCCACACCTAATATCATGTGACCTGTAAGAGTGTTTGTACATATATGTGTGTGTGTGTGTGTGTGTGTGTGTGTGTGTGTGTGTGTGTGTGTGTGTGTGTGTGTGTGTGTGTGTGTGTGTGTGTGTGTATAGGGTGCCTCATAGCTGACATGTCATGAGGGGTTGTTACAAGCTTGCATGTGTTGCATAATGCTTTTATCTGTGTGACACACGTGCTTCCACGGTCCTTCCATTGATGTGTGTTCTCTTTCATCTGGCAATTTAAACATGTGTGTGTATGTGTGTCAAGTTATCCAGATGTTAAGACGCCACAATGTGTGTGTAACTACTACATGTCAAGGCGTTAGAAGGTATGATGCAAAGTCTTTGGGATTCATCTTCTTCTCCATCCTATATCTTTCCTTCACTCCACACCTCGCTCCATCCTTTCTGTCCTCCCTCACTCCTTCCATGCTAGACTTGTGAAATGGCTTCAGATGTGGCCGAGAAACATTTCTCATCTTAACTACAAATATATCAGCTGGAAAACATTGATGATTAAACTATAAAAGCCTCCGACTCTTGCACGTCTGTAGCGCGCCGTGCGATAATTATATCAGAGTGATAAAGAATCTTCACTATAATAGCCTTCAAAACACTTGTTAATTCAATTGTTTACACACAAGAGTGCATTGAAAATACGTGTTGTTTTGATGAGGTATAGTGTTCCTTCGGCAATAAAACAGAGTGAAAGAAACACATCAATTTCTGTTATTCCAATTGGACTGTATTTCACTCAGAAATGTAATTCAGAAAGCTGTGGAAGCGTAAAGGTATCTATAAAAGAAAGCTTTAGTCGTATAGTCAAATGGGACTTTCTTCTTTTATATTCCAATCAGGGCTTAGGGTTATGCCACAAGTAAGATTTGAACCTTTAGTCACTTGGTATGGGCCATTTGGTGTTTATAGTCTTTCCACAACAAGGTTAGATTTTTTGGGAAATATTTACTGATGCCTCTGTCATGCTTGCGGAGGTGAATAGCCTATGAGACTGTTAGCAGGGAGTAACTGTTAAAAGTAGCACAAATATAAATATAAAAAGGACAATGTTTGGCTTTAGTTTTTTACTATTTATTTCTGAAACTGAAAAGTGTCTGCCCACCCAGGACATCTTACTTCATGGTGTCAACAAAACACCATTTCTAGAAAGTTGTTTCTTAGAAAAAATAGTTTTTATTTCTGTCGGAGAAAACAGCTCTCATGGTTTCTCCTTGTGACTCACACTGTTTGTATTTGGAGCATTATGGCTGTCACATGACTCAATTTCAATCCAATTTTAAAGATTTAATTACATACAGCATGCATTGCTAAATGAATTAAGGGAAATGGAACCAGACAATGGTTATGTTTACATGCACATAATAATCAGATGATGGCCAATTATCAGAGCAAGGCATCAATCTTGTTAGGGTAATCATTGGTTTACTGTCCTGTTAATAGTCCCGTTTCCATACGGACTGTGATTAATGACTGAAAACACGTTATAATGTCACAGTCTGTCCACACAATTCAACTGCAAACCTGTTTATCCCATGATGCCACAGTGGTTGACCTTGTGTGTACATTCATGAATTTTTAAGCAGTTCTTTTTACCAATAGCTTCAATATAGTGTGACTAGTACAAGTGTGTCTTTTCAGAGAAAGACCCTTACTTTTTAGATGGCATATAGGCTTGCCTGGAACAACATGGTGTTATTTTGTAGCATTGAGAGTGTTTTAAATGCATTGGACAGAGTGAGATTTTCAAGCAGACAGAACATTTATTGTGTAACGTTATTTGTTAATCTTGTACATTGCACAAAAATGTGTAAAAATTATGATCATGCTATACTACCCTTTAATTTTAAACTAATTTAGGTACATTCATACTTCTAAGATTGCATCTCAAGGTCCTAAAGGTCCATTCAACGATTGCTGTAGGCCTATAATTTGCAGATGTGGATTTTCCCAATCACATTTCACACAGGGTGATTAAGCCAAATTCACTGCTAATGTAACTGAGTTAAGGTGTGGTATGATTCCACTTGCCATAAAAACTCATCACACCACATATATAAATTAATTATCCTACGGTACTTAAAGGCAACACCCCTGCGGATTAGGGTCGTGCACCCCGGGGGACAACAGCAGTCGGACCTTGCTGTCTACCTGGTAGGGCAATGAGTTTGGAGCTCCGCTATTGTTTTATATTAATTATGTTAATTCTTCTACCAGATGTTCAAAATAAATGGCAAAGTTGCCAACAGTGATGATCTCCTTCTGTGAAATTCACAACGCAACGAGAGAGTACCACACCGCTACACTAATTCAGTGATTTTCTATGAATTACCAAGAGATCAAGCTGAAGGCTGCATGTTTATCAGAATAAGGTGCTTGTTTGTTCATTTGAATATCCCCTGGGACTACAACTAGAACATTAGTCAATTGGATTCCATGTCCAAAACATTAAAAATAATAATTAGCAACAAATAAAGTGCCTATGCGGATTTATATATGCACACACACACACACACACACACACACACACACACACACACACACACACACACACACACACACACACACACACACACACACACACACACACACACACACACACACACCGTACAGCACAAATAAAGTGAAGGTGCACAGTGCCAAATGTACTAGATTTCAACAGAACAAACAATAGAATAAAACAAGAAGTAGTTTTGTGGAGCTCCTTAACACACACACACACACACACACACACACACACACACACACACACACACACACACACACACACACACACACACACACACACACACACACACACACACACACACACACACACACACACACACACACAGTACAGATGACAGCTGGTCCAAGATTTCAGACAATACTAAGTAAATGTCACAAGCCCCTCTTCTGTGATGTGTGTGTGTTTGTTTGAGAGTATGTGTGTGCATGTTCGTGACTCTAGTTATTCCAATAATGAATATTTTCTGAAGAATTTAAGAAAACCTCTCAGAACAATGAACAGTGTTAGAACCTGTGATATCATTACATTAAACCTTTCTGCTGAATCAAGATAAAACATTTAATCGTTTATCTCTCTTTGGTTAAAACAAAATTCTCACCACCTGCATAATACTCATAAGCTGATTAATCCTTGAAAATGAAAACATTTGTGTGTGTGTGAGAGAGTGAGAAAGAGAGTCATAAGCAGTGGGAGAGAGTTGAAAGATGAAAGCTGGTTTCTATCCTTCAGTAGGATACCAGGATGCAAGCCCCCACCAGTAAATGGATTACCTTATTACAGATCTCTAGTGTGTGCACATGTGTGTGTGTGTGTGTGTGTGTGTGTGTGTGTGTGTGTGTGTGTGTGTGTGTGTGTGTGTGTGTGTGTGTGTGTGTGTGTGTGTGTGTGTGTGTGTGTGTGTGTGTGCGTCTCTCTCTTGACCTGTACACATCCCTCACTCTGCTCTCTTCCTACATCAATCTACGTACTCCATAATAATCTGAAATTATATACTGTGTTCTTTAAGAGGCAATTACAGTAAACCTCCTCCAGCAACAACTTACACAATGGCATTGGAAAATTAGGTTTGTGATTATTGGACCTTACAAACTGATACCATTTTGTGAAATACATAAATACCTGCATATATTAAAGGGATAGTGTGTATAATTTGTCTGAAAATAGTGTTGTTGTTGCAGAATACATTTCTTTAAGAGCAATGAAATGAAGGTGGTAGCTGGCGTTACCACAAGCATTTCCAAACGGGAACATGAATGTTTGTGCCAATTTAGACTGTAATCTATCCAATTAGTGTTGAGGCATTTCACTCAAAACCACACATCTGCAAATCATATGGTAAATAGAGTAAAAACCACAGGATCCCCTTCTCATTAGGATATATTCACTAGGGACCATCAATGTCTGAGAATCATTTTATGGCAATCTTTCCCTTCATTTCTCCAAATCCTCTAGAGATTGCAACGTTCAGAAGAATACCTAATAGAGTGGCTAAAATCCTAATAAACATACAAACATAACATTTATTTCCTGTGGAATTCTGTATGAGTCAACCCTCAGGGCCTTTATTTAAGCTTAGTAGTGCCTGTGAGCATCCTTGATATATGACCTGGATCATCTTCCATTTTAAATTAAAATGAGTGATGCTGATGAACAAGAATTCCTTCCTGCTCTGTCTATTAGCACAAAGTGACCTACTTGCAAATCATGAGCTATAATTATATTACTATTTGATTTTATTGTGTTTGTTGTAACTCAGCAATGCGGTGAGCTGTAGCTGTGTTCAAGGACAAACATTATCAACAATTAATAAGCTCTGCCTATAATTAAAAACTTCCGTAAAATGATCTGCCTTGTCATGATTTGACTCACATACCTATCCAGGAACCTTATACATTAACTACAGATAAGCTGTAACTACTGAGTCTCTGATCTGCCTGTGTGTGAGGCTTCTAATGAAAACATTGTCTTCAGAGTGTGTGAACAAGTATGAGAGACTATAAATAAACCAGAACCAAACTGCCTGTCTTTCTTCAAACGCAGCCCAGGCTGGGATCGTGCAAGCGTGTCCAATCTAGAGTGCCTTGGCGATGCAAACATCTTTTGAGGATGACATGTCAGTCAAAAGAACAGCAAAACAATGAAGAGCAATGAAGCATTGAGGACACCGACTGGTTCAGGTGTCATTCAGCGCACAAAGGACACACACATACAAGACACTAATGCACACACAGTGATATTACTACATTGGCTTCCAAAAGCATTATTGTACAAGTTATCTAGTAGAGACACCCAACTTATTAATGTGTGCTTTACCATTCTTACATGCAGATAGTGAAATAAATGCTTACAAAATAATATTATTCTCTAGAGGACACATCTATGGGAAATTGAGAAGAGATGGGGGAAAATGACACATGGCCAGTTAAAGAGACAAAAAGAAAACAGACACTCGGGCGAAAGCCACAAAGAAGCAAACTCCTTTAGAGATAGATAGTGACTGTGAGAGATTGTTGCCACCAGGAGAGAGAGGGAGTAAGGTGCACAGTGGCAACAGGGATTCAATTACGGCATATTGTTTTGACTCCCACTCCCTGGGACACCAGCAAACATCAGTCCATCAGTGGAAACAGCAGGGCGGGAGCAGTATGTGTGTGTAGTCAAATCATGCATTTGTATGCAGTATATTGTACTGTTCCCCTGTAACGTCTGTGGTCTGTGAGTCTGGCAAGAAAGAAAATCCAAAACCAGATGACAGGCTCCATCTCCCAGCCAACACCTACATCTGTCATCATTTCATAGGTAATGCTGAGAGCTGTCTGTGAGAGACAAAGTAAAGGACAGAAAAGCGACAGGGGAGACCAAAAGAATAAGCAGGAAGAAAGGTACAGATAAAATAGCAAGAAGGAAACTGTATAGAGACAGATTCTGTTAAAATGGGATGAGGGGGCCTTCAACCATCCTCTTCTTAGAGTTTCATTGACAATCTGAAAGGGAAGCATAAGTTTACATTTCAAAGTAGACAACCGGCAAAAAAAGGAAAGAGCAGGGGAGGATCAGCAAGACAGAAGGGGGATATAGGCACAGAGAGATCAACAGAAATCAAATGTAGGAATCGTAGTATATGGAGCCCCTATAGATTTATTTACCTCGGTAATCTGCAACATGTGGACGGCATGAGAGGCTGATGCAGTATTACTAATTTCAACGTTTATTAAATACTTTTGTTCACAAAATATTCTTAAACAGATTGCAAAATACCATAAATATACACCATATGAATGAATGAAATAAAAGCATTGGAGACAGCTATTTAGGACACCCTAACATTTTTTAAATGATTTTTTGACTTGTTCTAATCAAATCCTGTTCATACTGCCCATTAAAACAATTATTTCCTGTGTCTCTAAGTGATTGGGACAAATCAAAATTATGTGAATAGTTGTAATCGAAGGTTTAATAATATGGAAGTAGGAAGAACCTTCAGCAGTCAAATCAAGTAGGTACGCAGTCCTTTTAGTACAAATTGTTTCTCCACAGACAGTATTTCCTTGCTGATATGTGAAGTATCAAAATCAGCTACAGTGGGGCAAAAAAGTATTTAGTCAGCCACCAATTGTGCAAGTTCTCCCATTTAAAAGGATGAGAGAGGCCTGTAATTTTCATCATAGGTACACTTCAACTATGAGAGACAGAATGAGAAAAAAAATCCAGAAAATCACATTGTAGGATTTTTAAAGAATTAATTGGTAAATTCCTCGGTAAAATAAGTATTTGGTCACCTACAAACAAGCAAGATTTCTGGCTCTCACAGACCTGTAACTTCTTCTTTAAGAGGCTCCTCTGTCCTCCACTCGTTACCTGTATTAATGGCACCTTTTTGAACTCGTTATCAGTATAAAAGACACCTGTCCACAACCTCAAACAGTCATACTCCAAACTCCACTATGGCCAAGACCAAAGAGCTGTCAAAGGAGACCAGAGACTAAATTGTAGACCTGCACCAGGCTGGGAAAACTGAATCTGCAATAGGTAAGCAGCTTGGTGTGAAGAAATCAACTGTGGGAGCAATTATTAGAAAATGGAAGACATACAAGACCACTGCTTATCTCCCTCGATCTGGGGCTCCACGCAAGATCTCACCCCGTGGGGTCAAAATGATCACAAGAACGGTGAGCAAAAATCCCAGAACCACACGGGGGGACCTAGTGAATGACCTGCAGAGAGCTGGGACCAAAGTAACAGAGGCTACCATCAGTAACACACTACGCCGCCAGGGACTTAAATCCTGCAGTTCCAGACGTGTCCCCCTGCTTAAGCCAGTACATGTCCAGGCCCGTCTGAAGTTTGCTAGAGGGCATTTGGATGATCCAGAAGAGGATTGGGAGAATGTCATATGGTCAGATGAAACCAAAATAGGACTTTTTGGTAAAAACTCAACTCGTCGTGTTTGGAGGAGAAAGAATGCAGAGTTGCATCCAAAGAACACCATACCTACTGTGAAGCATGGGGGTGGAAACATCATGCTTTGGGGCTGTTTTTCTGCAAAGGGACCAGGACGACTGATCCGTGTAAAGGAAAGAATGAATGGGGCCATGTATCGTGAGATTTTGAGTGAAAACCTCCTTCCATCAGCAAGGGCACTGAAGATGAAGCGTGGCTGGGTCTTTCAGCATGACAATGATCCCAAACACACCGCCAGGGCAACAAAGGAGTGGCTTCGTAAGAAGCATTTCAAGGTCCTGGAGTGGCCTAGCCAGTCTCCAGATCTCAACCCCATAGAAAATCTTGGGAGGGAGTTGAAAGTCGGTGTTGCCCAGCGACAGCCCCAAAACATCACTGCTTTAGAGGAGATCTGCATGGAGGAATGGGCCAAAATACCAGCAACAGTGAGTGGAAACCTTTTGAAGACTTACAGAAAACGTTTGACCTCTGTCATTGCCAACAAAGGGTATATAACAAAGTATTGAGATGAACTTTTGTTATTGACCAAATACTTATTTTCCACAATAATTTGAAAATGTATTCTTTAAAAATCCTACAATGTGATTTTCTGGATTTTTTTTCTCATTCTGTCTCTCATAGTTGAGGTATACCTATGATAACAATTACAGGCCTCTCTCATCTTTTTAAATGGGAGAACTTGCACAATTGGTGGCTGACTAAATACTTTTTTGCCCCACTGTATATTGTTGCCATTTTTCTCTTATACCCTTTTTATTTACCTGAATACTACCTTTTCTGTCATGTCAGACACAACCACTCTTTCCTGACCTACAATAACCCCACCCTGTTCATCACCTAACAGCCCCGCCCATCTGCTCACCTGTTTCCACCTTCCTCATTACCATTGCAGTATATACACCAGCCTATTTTCACCTGTTCGTGTCTTATTTGTTCCCCAATGTACTTGCAGCCTGGTTTCCTGTTTCCTTAATGTAGTTTGTCTTCGAGTAAAGACACAATGTTAAGGTATTATCTACTTGGTCACATGGGTCTTGCTTTTGGGTCCAATCTGCACTATAAGGAGGGACAGTAACACATACTTAAATCAGTATATTTACTCTAAAAAGACATTAGAAGATAACTACTTCTTTAATTTAACTCAAAAGTTAAAGCCTGAAATGATGTTTACATTGGGAAAAAATTGTTCGGTGAGTACTGTTACACTTACTTGACATTAACTTGCTTTATGACTCGAAAACATTGTGAACCTATCCTTTAAATCTGTTATTGTGGATGTGTTTGCTCTATTATTGTGAGAACCTCTTTCATGGTGTGTTGTATTGATACATAAATTTCACATTGGACTTTTATTGTTCCCAGCTAAAACCCACCCCGGTTGACTCAAGATGTGCATATAAACGCACACATTTATGTCTGGCCTTGCAAGACCACATTACCTGCTGCAATGTGCATGACAAATGTAGCCGAATGGAGGAAACGTGGCACCAATGGGTTTGCAGCCTATTTTTCACTGGAGTCAACCATGCCAGAAATATAGATTTTGCCCTGGTACTGCAAGGCATTTTACACTTATACTGAAATGCCCTATGCTATAATTTATTACAAAGATACCACCTATCTGTTCACTGTGCCATAATAATGGCAGGCTGAGAGAGATATCAACAGACGCTGTGTGAGGAATAAGAAATAAAGGTGAATAAAGGTCAAGGGATTAGTCAGGAGGAAGGGGTAATTCAAGAAAGGAGTTGAACATTTTTTTTTAACAGCAGAGGAAACATTAACCCATGTGATTTCTAAAGTGTCAACAAGTTCCATTATTTTTAACAGAGGAAAATGACCTTAATGTATTTTTGTCAACATGAACTTGAATAACTTCACCTAAAATAACCTGAAGTTGTACTGCCAGGGATCAAAGATTGTCTAAGGGTCATTTTGTATTTTGTAAAATAACTCACTCATAGACCACATATTAACACTCTTTCTCTTACACACATACTACTGATTCAAAAAAGACAAAACAATAACTTTCTTGGACTTGTCCCCTCCAGGAACCCACACACAAATATTTTGGGGAATGCAGTCACAGGAGGGGTCATTTCCTATAAAGGTGTTTATATGTGTATTGGTGGATGCCCTGCTTGGATGTTGATATTAACAGCACAGCAAGGTCATTCAAATGAGCACTTACACGTGCGAAGAAGGGAAAAATCAATACCTTCAAATGGCTCATTCTGAAACAACTGTCCTTGAGGCCTCCTTATCTGCTCTCATTCTGCCTGAACATGATCACATTGGTGCTGAAATGTAACCCTGCTTAGCCCTTTGAAAGGAAATCTGAGTTAGTTGTGGCAGCCTTGGCTAAAATTAGGCTGCTTTGTGAAAGGACAAGCTAGAGTGACTTAGAGACATTATCACACATGCTCTTCTATGGTGCAGTGTGAATTACATTCGCTTGTGCATTTATTTCCTGATATTTCCTTAAACAATATGCCAATCAGTGTTCATTTACCAAAATATGAAATCCAGGATATTTATAATTTGAGCATAAACTGTTTTTTTTCTCCACGCCAATTTTGTAATCATCAGTGCAACATGCTGACTTTACTGCATCAAATTGAAATCCAATCTTTTTTACTGAAGGGATAATGTTCTCTGCATTTCTTGTGTGTAAGAGGACAGTAGGAAAATGAAGCAGAAGATATGGAGGGAAAAAGTTTTGACAAGTTAAGGATACTATTCATTTTAGCAGCCAAGGTCAGGAATTCCCCACTTGGTGTGGAAACCTTTTCATGGACTATGCCACAATCCATCACCTTTGGTCTCTCTTTCTCTCGGATATACAGAGCCAGCTTGGAAATACGTAGTTTAGATATTAGAAGTTTCCAACGCAATACAATTGTGTGGTCCCAAAGGAAAAACCAAACTGCGAGTGAGTGTGTTTTAAATATAGCAAGTTCCAAATAAAACATCAATGCATTTGGATAACAGGATCATTTGTATGTCACATTTAAATAAAAATCTCTGATGAAGAAAAAGATAATAATTACAGCTGAGGTGGTTTTACAAGACAGATCCGCCAGACTTCACATCAATTTTTTTCAATCTATGTGCCTCAGTCAGTCCTTTAAAAAATATATTCATTCTTCCCCTCTGTCCCTCCCTTCAGTCACCCGTCTTACCCATGCCCTTCTATGGCATCATTGCAATTCTCCTTCCATCCACCAGGTGCTCTCAGACTTTTCCACCTGCCCCAGTCACATGACTCCACATCCAGCCCCTACAGTCACCTGACCTTCCCCTCCTACACTCTCACCTGTCTCCAGTGTCCAGAGAGACACATGCTGGAATCGGGTTTTCCTTGCACTTTCATCCTGCAATGTTTTCTATTCGGTCTCGGACTCTAATCTCCGTTTGGACTTTTCTACACATGCCAGTAAGCTCATGACATTTATTATTATTGTCATTTAATCTCTAGACTACTTTTCTGTGGATTTGGATCCTACCCTTGTTGCTTTATGCCCAAAACAAGATTAGCTTAATAAAACAAATGAATAGGGACTCTTACTGTTCAAATTACACAATGTTGCCAAATGGTTGTACAAAGGTTACATTACATGCAGCTAAATGTGATAACTTGTGTCTATGCTTTATAAAAACGATGTCTTGTTGTCATATACACATATTACCCACCTTGTGTACAAAGAAAATTGTGGCATGGTAATACATTTTCCATTGGCCAAAGCTATTTTAAAATCTACAGATACTGCATGTTACACTAATTTAATGATTATGTAATGTTTTTTAACATCACACAACTTGGAACAGCTTTTCATTCCAATGCTAGCGTCTAATTCCAGATAAACATTTCCCTTTAAACTGGCAATATTCTTGTATACAATGGAACAATAAAAAAACTGTAGACAGAAAGGTCATCTGTGATAGTCCATGTGCCCTTCCAGACTTCTGTTGTGTTATAAATTGGTGGCCTTTAATTGACAGAAACAATGTGCTCTCATTATAACATTAATGCCAATAAGATAATCTGTTGGAGGTGATATTTGACGGTTGCAATTATCAGAATATTGCCTCAGTGTGATTAGAGTGCAGGTCCATTTAATTTCATAGACCAACATTTTATCAGTTTGAAAATATAACTGTCAACCCCTGTAGATATTGATAATGGTTTTCATGAAATCAGACCTCTTGACTTCACACACACGTGTCTCTCTTGGTCTTTCCATCTCCATTGCTTTCTGAAGTATTTTCTCTACCTTCATTTCTACCCCGCTTTGCTGAATCTCCCTTCCCCCCTCTGTGCGTCATCTATCACTATGAATTTATGTCATATTTTATCTGCGCTTGGTAATCATGCAGACAACCATGTGCAATTAAAGCTGCCTCTGTAGAGGAGGGGTTTGTGCAATGGGCCCTCAGAAGCCCCAGCTTAAGAGAAGAACCTGAGTTTCAAATAAATCGGATGTGTAAATCTGGTTTTCACAATTGCATCTCTCCTGAGAGTACAAAAGGTTTCAAGGTTTCAAGGTTTCAAAGTTTTATTGGTCATATGCACAGCATATACAACGTATATGTTGGCAATGAAAATCTTATGTCGCGTGCTCCTCCAACAACTCAACATACATGGTGCAAATAAGGTAAATAAAATAGTGCAAAAAGAGAGAAGAATATTTACAATAACAACACTAAAGATTTGAGGATGTGAAATATATACATCTGTGGAATACATTGAGAGTATTTAAATACTTTACACTGTTGAATGAGGAGGTATGGACAGATGCATATATTACGTATAACAGATGTATATGGCAGATATGTCTAATATATAGATATGGAGCTGAAAGAGGACTCTGTATAGAAGGGGGAGACCTCAGGGATGTGAGGGTGTGACAGGCAAATCATGTTAAGAGGGAGGAAAAGACAGGGAGACTAAAGGGAGGAGAGTAGAAATGGAGGTCAGGGTGGGGGAAGAGTTGTGGAGGGGAAAAGCGTTGAGAGATAACATCCGGCATGATGTATGATCAGCTCTGACTTGTCATAATGTAGACTTGTGTGTGTTTATGCATTTAAGAAAGAAGCTAATGTTTGTTACATCTTTAGCAGCTGAGGCTCGAAATACAGCTAAATTCTTATACATCAGATTTAAGGTTAATGGTTAAAACATTCATAGTCCTCCTGATGGTAAGAATCCAGTATTTGTATCTGTTAAAATAAAGGGTTAAATCAACACTGCGTAAAAGGTTTTTAAGCAGTGGTAGAAACAGAACATTGCACCCTGCTGATTGTGAATGGGAGTTGTAGCACCAACTCTATTTTTAAAGTACTATTTTTTAATTTACATTGTACATTTGAGTCTGAAGCCAAATCGCCGGCCCTGTTGGCATGTCTTTCTATTTTGTCTTTGTTTTGTGTTTTTTCCATATTTTCCCAATGACACTTCATGGAAAAGCATCAACGTATTTGCACTGCTCATACCAACCACACTTCACAATCACTCCCTTCGACAATATTTGTGATATTTTGTTACATATTTTCTGCTTTCACCTGCTGTAATCTGTTTTTGAGACAGCTTTATCAAAAAATAGTCAAGTGGTATGTTGTTTTTTTATTTGTATATGTGTTTTCTTATTTTTTGTAATTTCTTTATGTTGGCAGAATGTTAGCAGTAGCATTGATCACAAGATGTTACATTGTTTAACCTAGCCATTGCTTTATTGCTCACTATGCTTCAGTAGGCTAGCAGGTGCTTTTCCAGTGTTCTTTTTCACCACTTTCCTCTTTAACACACCAAAACAGACATGACTTTAACTGTTTGGTTTATGTTATTACAGGTCTTTCTACTTTATTCTATTCATATTTTCTTTTGTGCATGCATTTGTGGTGACATCTCTTGTTTTGGGCTTATGTACTGGATTCAGGAGGAGTATGAGGCTAAATAGACAGAACCTGCAAGGAGACAACCGAGCCAAGCAAGACATGGTAAGCTGCTTTTTGATGTGAAAAAAGGAAATATTAGCTACAAGATCACGGGAAGAAAAGTTAAGTGTTTAGAAATGTCTCCTGCTATAGTTTACAACTGCCGACATACAAAATGAATATATAATGAATCTAATAAATACAACTAAAGATAACACATATAATGTATATGGTGTTTCTTCCTGCATCTTGTGTCTACATATTGTTTTGGGTTAAGGATTATTGAGGAGCAGTAATATTTCCTGAGGAGGTTGAAACTGAAAAAGCCTTCAGTGATAAGACAGCAGCCTATGCTATAATAAATATAAGGGGGTGCTTGTTGTTTTGTCATTTCTCCTCCATAATCCCACTGTGCATGCTCAGGTTATTAAAGATGTACAGTGATATATCCCTCTTAAGGTCATCTGTGGATTTGTTTGGAAATCCTTTTACCACAAATGGGATGTAAACACAACTGAGCTGCCAAGACAACTGGATTGCTTTTCCTTCTTTTTTGTTGTTACCTTTAAAAAGCAGACCAACTCAATGTTATTTGTAACCCTCTCAAGTAAGTTGGGTTTGCCTTTTTTTCCCTCCTTAGTCAACAGGGCTTTTTTGTTTTCGCGGGTTGACTTTCTCTTATTTTTCCCCCATAGCTCCCTGGGCATACAATAGCCACCGGGGAAAAAAACAAAGCTATCCTCTTCATGTCTTGGTTGCACAATGTTCGATGATTTCCTTTAGTGTGATTATATCAAACCTTCATCTTCCCAGGTGTTAATACAAGGTGGGAGACAGGATTGCAGAGTGAAAGCAAGCGAGCCTATCCAAAGTGCTGATCATTGTCATTATTCCTTCAACGTTTACTTCATAATGATGAATTGAAGAAAAAAATATGTCTTCCAACTTTTACCTGTAGCACATTTTGTTAGAGAATTCATAAAAATATAAACCCTCTAATATTCTTTCAGAATCTACCGTGACAATCGCTAATGTTTTCCTTTCAAAAGTAGAATTAATCTGAATAGTGTGTAGAGCATTCAGTTCTCCCCACGATGAATAATGGAAATCTATGAGAGGTTAAAGTGCCTTGTGGACTTGATAGACTGAGCACAGAGGCCCAGCCACAGGCTTTCATCTTCATCATTATTAGACCAATTATAATGCTGGATGGGAAATGGGGAAAGATAAATTGCGGAAAGACGGTGAGAGTGGAAAACAAACTTGACACCTTAGAGAATTCATTTGCTGAATTTGTATATTCACAAAATGTCTTTCCAGAAGTTTGCAGACTTGTTGTGGTAGGTAACATATGGCAACAGAGAGCAAATTAGTTCACTATGTAAGTTAATTAATTTCTGACATTCATTGTGTAAAACGTAATCTCCCATGGATCGCTTCGTCAGGAGTGAGTTACTGTTTGCTTTTTGTTTGTTTAAACATCAGATTGTTTTGTTAACATTTCTCTTTTTTGTTTCCCTAAAAAGTGTCTTCTTGCTGAGCTCCATTAGAGGGATGGTAACAAAATGCATGCATAATATACCACAGATTTTTCACAGAAAGAGGATTGTTGATGCTTCCCATCACTTGCATTAAATTCAAATTAGAAGGGATGTGCATTCTTGACAGGAATAAAGTTTTAGAACCCAAAAAACTAGGAAGTTAAATGTTTAATATCATATATATAATTTGAGACCAACTTAAACTGTGATCCTTAAAAGAAGGCCCTTACGTTTCAAAGGTTCATCCTCTTGTGTTGGGAGCCACTACGGACTTAAGCATTCCCCTTGAAACAGAACGACTCATGTCAAAGTTAAATTATGAAGCTCCTATCATGTTTAACAAACAACCTAAATCAAAGAGTGCTGGAGTGGTTAAGTGAAAGAACAACGAATCAAAGCTCTTCGCAATCCACTTCAACACAGTTGTGGGTTTACTCCCCAGCAGCCATGAAAGAAAGTATACAGAAGGAGACAGGAGACAAACAACTCTAAGATTAATGTTGTTCTCTGATATTATTTACATCACACTAAAACAAGTATTGCTTCTCCGTTATTTTATTCACTTTTTGTTGATGCCATGTTGTCAATATGAGTAAATGGAGATAGCAGCTGTGGTATTTCAAACTATGCCTTTTGATAGTGCTGGACATACTTTCTGATCCTCAAATTTCTGTGGGCTGCCATTGTGTTTGTGTTGGATTTCCGTTGGCTGTTGACTTGATTTTACTCAAGAGTAAACTCCCTCTTCGCAAGTGACATCTGCCAATACCGTCTCTCTTTCAATGCAGCCAGACCCTCTTGAAAGAAGGGCCTCTTTTGAAAGCCAAGAAAACCCATTAGATGGAGGGCATTTGGCTGTCTCAATTTCCTGTTGCTCCTTTGGTTATTTCTGGAAACAAAAACAAAAACTCTTATCTCACAGGACATACAATCACCAAAAACACACTGACTATAAACGTTGAGACTTGAAGGAAGGTAAATTAGCTCAGGTTGACGTATAAACATTTTTTTAAAAAAACGTCTATAGTTACGAGTTAAAACGTTACCAACAGACTCTGATGTTTGCCATGTCCACTTTTGTATTTCTCCCTTTAGCTTATCTGAATCAAATCCTCATTCAACTTCACAACCAGGTGTTCTTTTTGAACAAGAGATACATTCTGGGCATGCTGTTTATTCCCATACTTGTATTGCTTCCCTGTAGAAACAGCGATAAAGCATGGACTTTTTTAATTGCTGATTGTTGTTATTTGTCACCCAGTACAATTTAATGTAAAATATTGTAGGTATTTTATTAACCGTAAAGGTTGATTCTGAATAGGCCAAATTGTGCTCATGGATTTATTTAGGATTACATCCAAGTCCAATAAACTATACTAAATTAATATACTCAGTAAGACTATAAAACACTGGGCCTTGCAAGAAATTGCCTCTGCATTGATCATTTATGTAATTCAAATATTTAAAAAGGATATTTGGCTCTGCCTACATTCACTGCCTAATTAAATTTGAACTAAGTAGTTTAAGGGTTGTCAACTCTGAGATATTTCACTGCACATTTACATTGCTTCCAAAAGTTGTCTAAATTGGCCTACAGAAATAGTGTGACATTTTAATAACCCCCATGTTCCACAATGATGGATTATGCGGTTGTCTCTGTTAGCCTTTTATTATGCTAATAAGAAAGGTTTGACTGTCGCAAGTTTTCCTCATACATTACGACATGACAGTGGTTTGGAACAGATAAAGGATGAGGAAGAAAAATGTTACCTGTCGATACGTAAAGAAAACATATCTATCATTTGGAAAGAACGACTCCTTATTGTGTGGAGCATGCATTTGATAAAATACACAGTAGTTTACTCAGTTGTCTTAAAAGTGCTTCAGTTTTCAACACATGAAATTAATTAAGTCTCTTCCATGGTTCTTCCTCCTCCACTGAGGTAGTGTTTCTCCAGCTGTTGCATGTGATTGTCTCGGGGGTGTAGCAGCAGAGGTCTTATTGATGGTGACTTTAGGTCGTTCTGACAGCCCAGCCGTGTAACAGAGTCCCACTGGTATGCTTTAGGGCGGGTTGGAGTACGTTTCTTGTTATCTCTTCTTTTTGTTTACCCATTAGTGGTCTACCTCTCTGTCCTCCTCTTTACTTGGTATATATGCTCTGTTTATAAGATGAGGGTCCATGCCACTTTGCATTAAAGTTGTAATTTAGGCCCCCACCAAGGTCTAAGTGACCAGGGGACAGTGACACACAACAACGAATGACAGAGGGAGTCAGAGTGAAAGTTAACAAAAATGTGTATTCCTTTTAGAACAGAATACTGCCACAAAAGTTCTTTAAGTGAGGAGGAAGAGACGAGGGAGATTGTGCCAGACAAAAGGAATACATATAACGAAACAAGGCCTATCTCTAAGTCTATCCTTAGAAACAAAAACTCAAACAAAAACCCTCACTCTCTAAGAACTCTACAAAGCAAAACACAGGGGTGGCATCAATCCACTAAGATAGTGTAACTAAGAAGAGAGAAGAGCAGGAGGGAAAACAACAACAACACAAGTACAGCATGCCTGGCTTGTAACAGGTTACAATTAAGATCAGGTCTGAGAGTTTGTCCTCGGTCAGCCCTAACAGGAACGATCCTGTAAGGATGTCAGCTTATCGTTTCCCTTCTTCCTGTTCTTGTTATTGTAGGTGAAGCTGTTCATGCGGAGCAGTGCAGTTCGGTGTCTGTGTGCGCCCCATATCAGTTTCAGGTGTCAGGTGGGATAGGAGTTGTTGTCATGGCAATCTGTTTGTAATATTCCATTCATTTTTTTTAGTTTACGTGATAAAATACCCACATTTCCAGTGTTGTAGCCATGATCAGAGTGAACATTTGAAGAAAAAAAAAGACTTTAACTCAACACATTTCCAAACAGGCCTTTCAATAAAATCACACCTTAACAAAGCAGCTGCTGATTCCTGCCGGTTCATTTCCCCGACTCCTGTTGCTGCTGCTGTCCTCATTTCGGGCTGCTATTGCAATTGATGGAGACTCGTGCATCATTTTTTGAGAGAGATCTTTTTTTTTTCTTTGGCTGAAATTAGTGTGGGGGAGAGTGGGGGTCACAGGTCTGTGTTGCCGCAAGTTGCAGCACGGGTCTAGGGTTTCATAAGAGCTGAACATCATCACAGCCACCAGCAACAAAGCTAATTAAAACGAGATAGAAAATCAGTCCCATTGAAATATTAAATATTAACTTGACTGTGACTTGCAACATCTATCATTTGATAGACACTCTAATTAAGATAATGAAGTTTAAATGCTTTAGTAGTTCTATTTAAAACTTATATAACGCATATTAATTCAGCTTTGTCATCATGTTAATGTCTTTGTAAACTTGGAAAACTTGTGCTGTGTAGATTGTACTTTTCTTTTCTTTTTTTATCACCAAATTAAGCTTATTAATGCATTTTATTACGAGGTGCCATTTAACCTTATCCAGTCCTTGCAAGTAATATAACATTCTCAAGTCAATTTAATCTAAAATTGTTTCTCTTTGACTAGTTTCTTTATAAGAAAGCATGGCCAAATCATATTGGACTTTTTGTGTGGTTTCTAAAAGTTACACATGATAGCTTTTTGTAGTAATATTTGTGAATTTGGTTTCCTTCATTCTAGAAGGTCAAGGAAATCATTTGCAAATGTATATGAAGTTTCATGTCCCCTGATACAATAATAAAAACTCAACAATTCTGCAGGACATATTGAGTGTGATCCCTCATATGATATCTTATATCCTTATCTTTGAACAGCTTATAAACTTGGCCCTGTCAACAAGCGACATACTGATAATTTAATCCATTCGGTCGTGGCTGTAACAGAGTAACACAACTTTTAGTGAGAAAGATGCTTGTTAATTTGATGAACTTCAGCCTTTCTATATTGTCTGAGCTGCCAATCGTTTCTCTGTATTTGTCTGTAACCTTTAGAGAGGATGTTGCATAGGTGTCTTTGGTTCATTCATCTGTAGCTTCCTCAATCGTCTCGTGTCTCTCCTTGGTTCACTCTCATAGTCCCATCCATCTCTAATTGAACTTTTTCACTTGTTTCATCTCTGTCCCCATCCCCCCTTCTCTCTATCTCATGTTTCTTTTTTCCTGCTGCTGCCTGTCAGCCACCTGAGGGCAGAGTCAAAAATGGCAATCTGGATTTGCTGCAGAAATGGGAGGAAGAGGGAGAGGATGTAGAATAGTCGGGATTTCTGTTTAAAATGGCAACACAACAAGTCTGCGGACCCTAGGGGACAGTTCATCGTTAAAAACACCTCGTACATTGAGAATATTTCCACCTTTCCCAAAAGTCTCCCATGTACCTTCAACATAATGACCACTATGGCAATTTGAAGCAGAGTTTCTGACTTTCCCTGAAAATCGGTGAGGCTGATTTGAGAGTCAATCAATACTATTCCCCATGGAGGGTTACAGAAATAATGCAGACAAAATATTGAATAGGGATCTTTTAAAATGTGACAGTTTAATCTTTCTTTCTTTCTGAGGGCAAACCTTCAGAGAGAAAATTGAGAGCTATAGATAGTGAGGGGGAGTACAACAGAAAGCATCTTGCAGATATGTGTGGCAGGGATGTATGCTGCCCTCACATTGAGACTTCCTTAAGGTGCAAATGGACCCTGGGTGGCTTATAATCAGCAAATAAAAACCTGTACCGTAATTAACATCTACTGATGCCCAGTAAGTAGTACAGTAGCTGCTAAACATCAAGAGTGGACCAGCATTTACTTAATGGATCATACCTGGTTCATGGACAAAGCTTTAAGAGTTTCAAATCTAATTTACCCATTCAAAACAGAAGTAGTATACAGGCCACCTGGGGCATAGACTTATGTTCTAGATGAAATTTGCAGCTCAATGAGGCTTGTCTTGGCTTTTGCTCTCGGGTCCAAATGCATTATGTACTAGCATACCGAATACCCAAACTATTATTTCACAGTTTGGATCTTTACCATCAGAGCACTGAAGAGGGATTAGATGAGGATCTATAGCTAGCAGAGAGCGTGTACTGTACCTGAGCAATGAAGCTCATACTGCATATTGTATTTAGGGAGGTTAATGGGGATGATAGAATGTACATGAACTGTTAATGTGGAGACTCAGGGAGGCACATTTACAGTGGCAATCATTTAAACTGAAAGCAGCGAGGATCCTGGCACATTAAATGGTTATTTTTTTGTGATGCACCCAAAACAATTTCTCGCTTGAGTGACCACACTTGCTTGTTCTGCAATCTGATTAAGCTAACTCTTGGTCGGGGAAGAGACAAGAGGGTCTGTGTATACTCTCTCGCTCCCCCTCTATTTTTAAACCATCCGTTGAAGCTTAATAACACTCATCTGTAAGGATAATTGTAAGATTGATCTCGATATGCACAGGGCTAATGGCATCCATTTGTTGGATTTAGCGTTTGTTCTTTTAAAACGGCCTCTTGAAGGTGCAGAATTTGTTTTGCCAATGCCATCAGCAGTTTAAAAATAATTCAAATGTTATATATAAGTATTTATAGCTCATACGATTTACTCAGGAAAAAGTTATGTGGAGTTCAGGGCTGGCTTCCAAAGCTGTCATTGAAATCTTTAATAAGCCTCTGAACTGGTTAGAAATTGATGCTTAAAGGAAGCTGATGGCTTGAATCATACATTATCAGAGATAATAAGAGTCAAACAGGCTAGTATGCAACATTAGAGATGTGAGCTATACTTATGATGACTTAAATAGCAAAAATCAATGATGTTTTCTTGCTTCATACACACTTTCAGGGAGCTGCTCAGTAAACATTGTATTTAAAGGTCATGCTTTTGAACAGTGAATTACTCCTGATTCTAAAATGTGTTAAACATAAGGTTAGTGGCAGGAGTCATTTTTTTCAAAAGTAAATATAACACTACGTGGGTCATTTGACTGTTATACACAACATGTGATTCACAGTTGTTCATTCACAAAGCTCACCAATAACTTTATTAGGATTTTGTATGGTTAAAAAAGATGTGGAAAGAAGTTTAAGATAGTAAATTGAATAATGGATGAATTATATTCAGCTGTTTCAGACTCAGGATCCTTGCAGTGTGCATGCTGGCTCTCTGTCACACTATCTTGACTTATTGAAAAGGTTGAATAGAAAAGAGCCACTGCAGCTTTTCTTACTAAGATAAGTCAAAATGTCTGCTGTAAAAAAGGGCTGTGGAATGTCTCTTTTCTATGGCTTTATTTATTGACAATCTAATAAGAGAACAGAAAGGCTCTGTCCCAGCCCAGGTTTTTATTAATTATATAAAACATGCATTTTTCATAATTGGAAAATGCTTAGAAGCCATACAAAAAATATGAACCTCACCTACCTACAGTACCTGATATAACTGTTCTTTACACTGTATGTAATGCATCGTAACCCTTCGTCACACTAAGTGGGTAATTTAAAGTTGAATGCTATATAATTATATTTAATTTAGCAAAAAATTGAATCCATTATACTTGAGAGGAATGCCTTAGCACATGGTGCTTAAGTTTAAACGCTAATTGTCTGACTCACCATTTCAAGTAATTACGATGTGAGGGAACAAGTTTAATTGTATGCTACTAATGTTTTTACTGCAATTGGCATCAAATTATATTATATTTTTTTCAAACTTAGATAAACTTTTCTTTTGACTTAAACTAATCACAGAGTTATTGTGTTGTTGTTTGGCTGTAAGAGGAAAGGTTACACATATTAGTCATGTTGAATTTAACGCTGAATGTTTTTGAGAGCGTCTTAACGGGTCACCTTAGTTTAAATGTCTGGACTGAAAAACGTTCTAAGGTTTGGTCTGTCTGTATTACAGTAAGACATGTGTTTAAACAACACAAAGTACTAAATGGTAGATGTCATGGAAATCTCACTCTAAGCTTTGTGACCATTAATATATTTGACAGAGGTTTTCAAATGTCATTTTCACTTTTCATCACTGGTACACTCGGCTCCAGTCCAATGACAGGCACTCCTACCACCATCTCACATCTCCCACACACAGCCTCACTCTCTCTTTCTTTTTCTTACACACACACACACACACACACACACACACACACACACACACACACACACACACACACACACACACACACACACACACACACACACACACACACACACACACACACACACACACACACACACACACACACACACACGCACGCACAATGCTCCACGTTGGCTCTAAATAAATTCTATTCTGGTTATCATAAGTATTTGATGATGGAGCTTCTGGTTTCTCAACCACCCTTTTGTACACACGATCTATCTTGAATAATTTAGCACCGGCAGCTAAAAGGTGGTCCCTTAAAACAGCAGATACACTCAAACTCAGGAAGCAAGACACATGGAGAACGCTTTCTTATCCAGGCATCCACCCACTCCTCTATCGCAGCTCTACGCTCTTGTATATCTCTCCATTCTTTCATCCACTTATCAGTACATTCTTTCTCCACATCAGGCACCACCAGCTGATGTGAATTTGCCCCAGGTGAGGAGCTTTTTGGATGGACTGACGGTCTCACAGCATCCCCTCCTCAAATAGCCACCATGGAGGAACTCCAGAGAAAACTGGATCAACACTATGAAGGTACCAAGCCCAGAAAGGTTAGTGAGTTATTTACAGATCAACTAGCTCTTATTAAAAGGAGTATTTGTAGTTGAGTTTAGTATTTGGTTATATGTTAAGAAAAAGACACATTGAGGTCATATCTTCCTGTTTTGATTTGCAGTTGCTTTAATGTCATTGCTTGAAATAACAACAAACAAAAAACTAAGGCTACAGTCCTTGAAGATTCAGCTTTACACTTCATCTTATGTTGTCAAAGCTGAAAAAGGGAAAGAAGCAGGATCTTATTTTGTATTTTAGGATACTGCAAATGTCTGTATGCACCCCTCTTGTCTCCTTAAACAGCAGTTTCTTTCTACTCATAATAATTTCTATGCTAGCACGATATGCAAATGAGGCACTTTTCAGCACATTTTCATTCAAAACCAGCTTGGGGAAGGAAGTAAAACATGTCACCTTCAACCCAAAACCGTAGGTGAGGTTCAAGCTGGCGTCGTCCTACAGCGGTCGAGTGCTGAAGCACGTGTACGAGGACGGGCAGGAGCTGGATAGTCCCGAGGAAAAATACCCTCACAGCTTCGTCCACCGCAAGATCCCCCCCAGCCACCTGGAGGTGGAGCAGCTCTGTGGCTTTGAGGATGCTCACGGGGACCAAGCAAGTGGGTTTTTATCATCGTGTAACACACTACCGTTGTGTCTTCTTCATATGCATGACTGCGCTCTGGTTTGTGTGTGTGGGCTGTAATACTAATACAATGTGTAGGGCCTGTATTACGTTTGTATCTGCTACCCTAGCCTACACGTTGGAGTGGTTTCTGTGAAATTGTTTTGACATGTTTTTCATTCAAGGTCATATATAATGGGTGTGTATGATTGAAACTCCTCTGTGCAGTATTTGCTTATATTTGTGGGCACTGTGAAGCTTCCAGCTTGGATACACACTTTTCTAATATTTAGTGTTACAGCTATCTTTGTAGTGTGATTTGGAATATGTCAAGGCTACAAAATTCAGTCTCAATTGCCCTCCTATCTTTTTCATGTCATCTTTTGCTTACTGAGAAGTAGAACATGCTGAGCTAAGAAACAAGTTGTTTTTCTCACCCTCTTATATAAGACAGATATTCTTTCTGCTGTCATGATGGAGTAAACAAAATAGCTAAATTAGAATCTAGCTTGTTTTTGAGTGCAATGTTATTGCAGTTTTGCACTATTCTGGCAGATAATATGCAATGCATTGAAACAGAAGAGTTCATGCAAATGGGAACCGTGAAAAATTACCAGTTTCAAAGATAATTGCTGATAAACTTAAATGTTTTAGGTAACAGCCTATACCAACATCCCATAGAGCTCATTTGTTTATCTGGATAATCAAATACAATACATTTAAACCTCTGACAGTTTAACCATTTCTTGGCTGGGACCAGTAACTGCACCACAAAACAAGTACAAGTTGAAAATTGTCAAGAGAAAGATTTAGTAAGAGAAGGATGCAATGCTAACGCAGCTAGCTAGGTGTTCATAATTAGCCAGGTAGTAACTGGTCTCAAAGTTGACCAAATCTATACAGAATTCAAAAATCGCATCACAGTATCGGTAATATGTGCTGTTTATGCCTGAAACCTGGACCTTTAATCTCAGTCTAAAATGACAACATGTTTTGTTCTGTACCCAGGTGTTTATCCTCCGACAGGGCTGATTGCCCAGAGAATAAACGTATACAGAGGAATGGGAAGCTACAAGCCTGCTTCAGGTCCGACAGAGGAAGCAGAGGGAGATGCCCAGGTAAGCAATGCGGCTGTCGGTTTTAATTTTCTACATTTTGATATTAATTAAGATCAGCTTAGATTTGATTTCCCACTAGCAATGTCATTTTCTGTCTGAATGTCAAGTACTGAGACCTTTTTATGACTGTCTTAATCAATTCCCCAGTGCAGTTTACAATCTAAAATATGAAGATTTTTGCTGAATGTTAATTAAAATGTCTTTCAAAGCAACATATAACTTTAATGTGATCTTATAAGAATTACAGTTTTGTATTAGAAACTGTGACGTACAACGTAAAACATTGTCAAATCAACATATGTAGGATTAGTGTGCTATTTATTTCAGAACTCACCCACAGAAAAATTCCATCAACACTTTAGTTAGTTTATGACACCCTTTGAATGTTAAGTTTCTAATTCTGGAGAATGATCACTTTGCAACATCTCTTTGGATAAATTAACATAAAGAGAATTATAATAAGAAAGTATCACAGCTCCTTGGAAGCGTTGGTATTTAAACCCCACAGAGCATTGCAAGTGTACATATGCTGAATGCAAACATACACGCCAAAATAAACACAATTACCAGCCAACGCAGAGTTACTTAATATAATACATCTCTAGAACAGAACAAGCAATAAAGCCTTAAAATAGAAAATGAGAATAGTCTTAGGGTAATTACCACCCCAACTACATGCTGTTCTATGAAAATTGCTCAACTATTAAAGTTTAATAACAACAACTACAAAATTGTTCCTCTGAAAGGAAAAAGCCACTGTTACTGATCCGCTGAGGCAGTGGCTTCATTAGTGCAGCCGGCAGAGAGGGAGGTCAGCTACATCGCCTGCTGGCTTAGTGTCAGTTTCATTCTTTTATCCTCTAAACAAAGGCACGCATGGCCCTGGTGACCAAGGCCAGCATTTATCACATTTATCAGTTGAAAACAGCAATCTGGATTTTAGTTTATCCTTTTATGGAATTATTGAAAGAGACGGCACGGTGGTCCTGGTGGAGGACCCCTACTGTCAAGTAGCTCTAATGAGTTCTTTCCCAATATGCTTTCTCTGTCTGTGTTATAATGAGGGAGATACACTGGAACAAAACACTATTTTATCTGACTTTATTTCACAATGTTTGATATTTGCAAACAAATATTATGTCAAACAGTATTGCGAAAAAATTACGAGTTCAGGCACTCAGAAATGTGAGGAATTAGTCAAGAAATCACTGACTTATATTCACAAATATTTATCCTGGTTAATATTCCTAGAGATAATTTCACTTTTGTGACACAGTGTTGTAGCACTTCTACATCCTCAACTATAATTAAGGTTGTTTTAAGCTACCAGTGATATATATACGTTACATACAAGGTAGTTTCATTCCCATGGACAACCAAATGCTAATTATATTGATTGATTTTAATCCAAAAATGTGCTTAAGAGTATCAAAGATAATGGATTTCTCT
Source organism: Eleginops maclovinus (assembly GCF_036324505.1). NCBI lineage: Eukaryota > Metazoa > Chordata > Actinopteri > Perciformes > Eleginopidae > Eleginops > Eleginops maclovinus. The sequence goes on from NC_086359.1 coordinate 11,315,570, forward strand.
TCAGACAATCACAAATAAGAAAGCTTTGTCATCAGAGAGAGAGTTGTAGTATTTCCAATTGTCTACAAACAGAAGCCTGAACAACACTTCAAAGCATGTTGTGTATTGCACACGGGGTATGTTTCTTCAGATACATTCAACTAGAAAACCTCTTCTCACCCACACATGAAGCCCACAGCTAAATGTGGGTAAGCTCTGTTAGTTGTAGGAATGGAATCTGGGAATTGTTGTAAGTATCAAACAGAAACATCTCAATTACCTTATGGTATGATGCACCAGCTGTTATTATTAAAAGATGTAGGATACTCTGACAAGTTCTGTTTCCTTCAGTCCTCAGTGTTGGATTTTGGCAAAATAATCATCTACACCAGCAATCTGCGCATCATCAGAGCACCACCGAGGAAGCCTGAAGTTTCACGGCACCACACAGGGCCTCCTTTGGAATTGGAGGGATACCCAAAGGCCAGAGAGAGAGGGAGCAGGAGGAGGGCTAAAGCTCTGTGTGCACCGGGCGGGGAAGAGAAACAGATCAGTGACACAGAGACCAAGGTAATGATGCATGGCCAAATTATTCTCAGTGGTGTGGTTCCCATCACCCTGCTCCTGTTTCTCGCTATTAACAGTCTCATCATGTCCCCCCATCTCTATCTCGGCATATGTCTTCAACCCTCCTGTCTTCACTTTGTCTTTCGAGAGTGTAACTGCAGGGTCGTCTGCAGCCATATTGTTGTAATTTGTAAACAGAGGGGTGTTTATTTTCATCCCACAATCTCCTCTGTGTTTCCTTGTAACTGCCACCTTATTTGTACCCCTTCTCTTTCCTATCCCTGTTACCACCCCCCCCCCCCCCCCCCCCCCCCCCCCGCTGCAACAACCACCACCCCATTGTCCTAGTGTTATCTGTCAACTGTGAACACATACTGATGAGTCCACAGTTTTACTCTGCCCTTGCAGCATTTGCCTGCCACTTGCCAGCCCAGAAGGATACCCCGATCGCTATTATCTCCTCCTTCTCACCTCCTCGACTGATTACTGTTCTCTTCCCCTCACTACCTCCATTCTTTTCTCACCCCTCTCGTTATTTTCTCATTTTCTTGTTTTTTTCTTCCTCTGGAAAAAAAAAAGTTTGTTCTCAGCTTTTTCTTTCATTATTTGGCAATCTCACTCTGCTATGTTCTGTTCCTTATCATCTTTGCTTTTCTTACCCACAATCTAAGGTAGTTAATATTTTGTAACTTTGGTTTCTTTATTTCAAACACAGATGTCTCTATTTTATTTTGCATGTCATTTTATCATTAAACCCAAAGTGCATCTTAAATTGATGTGGGTTGGATATACTAAAAATGTCAAAACATCAACTTTTGCTAATTGAAATGCTTATGTGCATAAAGTACAGTTTTGGATCGATTTTAACCCCATTACTTGTTGATTTATTGCAGGTTGGTACCAAGGTAAATTATATTCTGACGTGTATCAAGTAGTGTTAACAAAAAGGCTTTCCAGACTTTTTATTTACATCTGGCTTACTTGTAGCCAATATATACTGCTTAGCATTTTATGCTAAGCAGTATATATTCAAGAAGTGAATGCCATTCTGTTTCTCTGATACCTAAATACTCCGGCAAGACTCGGGTTGCTTGGAGAAATTCACGGTCCTTGTATTCACCCTTCCTGTAATCGATAATCTACAGGCAGCCACACGTTCTTGCAAATTTTGTTGTAATGACCAGCTGGCTGTGTAAATGACCGGCTGGTCAAACATTATCATGCAACACAGCTACTTACCAAAGGTGTTTAATTATAAATAATATTGGAACCATTCGACCATTGGTTGTCATAAAGGTTGTTTTGTGTCTGCCAGCAGGCCGACCAGATAAGCTTGATTGCTCTGATGCAAGTTAAACCGCTCTGTAACAGTTGCAGTGTATAAAGAAGTAATTGTATTTAATGCAAAACTGTGGTTTATTGTAGATTATGTATGCAGTTTACACTTCATCTAACTAGAATGGAAGGATCCCGTCAGTCTGCTTGTTCGATTTTCTCGAGGAAAGTTTTTATTTTGCACTAGTTAAAATACAATATATTCAGCAATTGCAGATGATTTTTAAATTAGGTTGAGAAAACTGTCCTTCCAACTTTGGTGGTCAATTCAATCTCTTTCCATATGTCTCTTGTTTTGCCACCCATTCTTACCTCTTCCTCCATTTTTTTTACCCTTTTGAATAACCTTACAGATGCTCTCTTTCCCCTCCTCTTTCTCCTCTCCCTCACCCCACTAATGTGTTTCTTCTGTCTCCAGGAGGCGGACAGCTGCCAGCATTGTGGCGGCTCGGGCTGCGCTCCCTGCTCTCTGTGTCATGGCAGCAAGCTGTCCATGCTGGCGAACCGCTTCAATGAGTCCATCAGTGATCTACGTTGCCAAGCCTGCTACCCCCATGGTCTGGAGAAGTGCCAGTCCTGCTCCAGCAAATAGCACTGTTTGGCTGACACTCATGTCTGGCATAGAGAGAACGAGTTAGTGAATGAGTGTGGAGCTGTGAGTGTGTACCGGATGTGCTATGGGTTTTGTCAAAATGTTCTCCGCGGCAATATTTCGCTAATCCAAAGTGTTCTTGGTGGGGTGTTTGGAGCACTATAGGAAACATAAGCCATCATTGGAAAGGGGAATTATAAATTGTGCAGCGGGCACAAAATCATAAAATACAATTACTGTGTGCAGTGAACATGGCTTGTGATAAGACAAATACATAATCACTTTTTTGTTTTTACATTATTTTGCATCTGCCCCCCTTCTTCCTGATAAAACAGTGTCGTATGTCAGTGTTATCAGTTTAATTAAAACCATGCAAAGATTTAGCTTTTTATTTATTCTACCGGGAAGGCTGTCCTGTTGCTATCTCCACTCTCTATTCACCAGAGAGAATAACATCTTTTATGTCCAAACATGATGTAACTGGTGAAAAAAATACTGTGAGATACAGACTTTAGGATGAAGAAAGAGAATAAGAGCTACATGCAGAATGAGGGATGAGCACAAGTCAAAAGAAGACCGTGTCATTTTAAAGCTAATTCTAACAATGATTAAAGTTTACCCCACCTAAACAAAGGCACAATTCACTCCTGTTACTGGTGTTGGTGAGTAAATGAGTTGCACACTTTTCTTTTTGGCTGGAGCACACTTTAAGAGGGGTGAGATGGAGATAAGACCTTAGAGATAACAGTTAGGTAAATGAGGATATTACTGTTTTTTACTATTATTAATAATCACATTCTCAGGTTATTGCCATTGTAATTTGATCTAAAAATGTATCCACAGTTTTGATATTTGAATAAAATAAAAAACACCTTACTAATTTTCAACTCTTCTTCTATTATTGTGTCCATATATTGCAGTTGAAAGTTGTTCTCTATTTAATTTGTATTGGATTATTAACACAGGATAATCTCATAGCATACCTCCAAAATATCCACCATCGATGTTTCTGATTAAATGTGGCAAATGCAGTCCATAAAGATATTGATGGTCATACACAGTGACCTTATATTTATTTGCAGTCCAGGATTCATTATCTTGCCTCTCCAGTGAACCTCAGATCAGTCAGACGGTGTCACCATTTTATCAAACATGTTTGGTTTATTTGTCTGTAATCTGGATAAATCTAAGTGCACCCTGTAGTCAGAGCAGCATCGTAATTCTAACAGCGATGTCTTTGACTTAACAGTGTGAAAGTCATTCGCCGAATGTTTGATGTCTTTTCATTGGGGGCTGGGAACGTTTGTTTGTGTGTTCTCAGCTTGAAAAGGAAATTAAATGTTTCTAAAAAATGCAGCACGCTGCATAATTCCTAGACATTACATCTTAGTCATATATACTCAATCAACCACAATGTGGTTTTGTGACATTTTGGGAGGATTAACAGACAAGGGAACACACAAGTAAATATCACAAAAATGGAGCGATCACCTTCATGCAATAATGCATTTCAACTGGATACATTTGCATATTACAGGATTACATTAACCCATTACAAGCTAACACATTTTGAACATAAGGTTGAAAAATTAGATAAGAATGTTATCCTCATTTTTTTTGCATCTGAGTTTTTTTCATATTGGTGAGATATCAGTTTTCCCTTTTTTCAAAACAATAAGGTATACTGCTTTGTAATATGCCTACCTGCTCCATAATCAGATCTAAACTTGCCACAGGATATTTTTGCAGTGGCTGCTGATATGGCATTTTCCCCCACTATTCTTATGCTGCTAGGCAGAGATGATCAATCAAAATCAGTGTAAGCAGTTGAATGCACTGACCACATCCACGAAGGTGTCGGTGGCCCGAAGTCACACCAGAACAAGCACCCCCGGACTATTACAGCCCACTATCCCCGTCCCTATACCTATCTTTGTGCTGGCATTTCCATTATTTTGTGCTATTATGTTGGATAGCCTCACACTCAGTTAAAGAGCAGACTGTATGGCTTATCAGCAGCTTGGCCAAAAGCCCTATCAGCAATCAAACTCCTGCTATTTCTGGAATGAGAGGAGGAACCTGAATCTCCAGGCTCTCTCTTTTTCATTTCTCCCTCTCTCTCGGACTGGTCTTCTAAAAATCTCTTGCCCATGCTGTTAAAAGCAAGCTTCAGCATTTCAGAAACTATTCCACAAGGGAACCAAAGTGAAGAGAATTGGGTCACAGAAGTGTTCTTGGCCTCCACTGCTCCGCAGGACCTTAACAGTGGTACGGATCAGGTAAACATACACTATGCACTTTACTTTACAGTATACAGAGAAAAAAAAGTGGCAAAAACTTTACTAGCCTCCTTTTACATTGTTTGGGTATTTGTTCTTTTTTTTGATAAAAATATGCTTTTTAAAACAATTCAATACATTTATCTTAACTAAATAGATTACAATTCTTTATTGTATGTTAATTGGCAAATCATGAACTTATGTTTACCAATTTACAGTGGTAGGACACACATGCCACAAGCTTTTATTTACTTATTTTCTTGTGATATATTGTGGAACATTCCATAAAATTGTCATTTATGTGAGATCTCCATTATCAAATAACAGCCGGTTTAATCAAAGCTGCTAGGAAACAATGGCTATGAATATAGAGGAAAAGTCTTTCCTCTGCTGGCGGCATCATCATTTATAATGCTTTATAGATATATCTGTGATCTCTTATAGTCCATTTGTAATATATGACACAGGACGCAGACTGGGAACAGACTGGGTACATTAATCACAAACGCTCATACAGGAATATTTTGCACGGTGTGGGAAAGTGAGGCACATTTAATCTGCAACCACGTCTGTTTTACTCTTCCTCTCCATCACATTCCTTTTGTTTCTCAACACAGATTATTATAATGGATGAATCTCTCTAGGGTAAATTCCCAGCAACCCACTTTATTGAGCTTATAACTCACCATTAATGCAGAGCTCGGTGTAAATTCTGCTCTACAGAACTTTCACTCTACAAATAGAGCGAACAACAATAAGACCTAAACATAATCATTTTACCTGGCTTGCCAACAGTCCTCAGACACATCATGGCCATTCCCTTGGGTTGAAGCAGCAGGGTAGTGTAGTGATAACAGACGCTGCCCTTCTGAGGAGGGATCAGACTTTAAGCCTGTATTAAAGCTATCTTACTCCATGCGGAAACATCTTTTGGGAAAAAGGCCCTTAATAGCCGATCCTGACCTCTGACTTCTATATGGAAGGAGTGGGTGTAACAACAAGTGTCCCTAATGTCATTAACAAACAATGCAATATGGGAGTCAAAGGTTATGAAATAGATGGATGTAGAAAAATGTGTTTAATAGGGTCAGTTACTAGGTCATTTTTGGACTGTAATTTGTGATCTTTAATTGTTTTTTTTAATGTATTTATAATGATATTGTTTCACATCTTAACAATGAGTGACCATGGATGAATGTTTTTTGATTGTCCTGTCCTTCATCAAAACATTTATTCAGACACATTAACTAATAACTTTATCAAACATACAAATTAACAAGATAATGTTCATGATCTCCCAAAGTCATGGACTCAACAGAAAGAACTTCCATGATGTAAGAGGACACATTCATTTTGTATTCATGTCCTCTTTCTCTGGGTGTTGGGTTAACTTTGTGGTATAATTGTACTTGATGCATTATGGATGCTTGTGCGAGGCCTTGTTTTAGCAAATTAGATTATAGCGCTACTATCACTGTGTTTGTATTACATTGAACCTTTGACATATTGTATCCTGATGTAATGTAAGCCGTGTCTAAAATAACACCTTCCTGAACACTCTGGGAGAGAGTTTCAGTTTAAAACTGAGCACATTGTCAGGGTTGGAAGTAACAACTGTAAATCAGTCAGGTTTTTTTGATGTCTTCTTTTACTGGAGGATTCAGTTAACAATAAAATCAAACCAGCTGCCATGGTAAGTGGAGTGCTGTCTTATTAAATATATCTGCAACTCAAATTAAAACAATAGATTGATAAACCAGTAGAGTAAGAACAGCCTATAGGCTAGATTTCTTCATGAGTCTTTAGCCTACTTTGAGTAAAAACTAATAATAGTAGGCTACAAAGAAAATCCTGAAAGAGCACATTGTTAAAATTACAACAATGCAATTAGACCTTTAGCATAGTTTAAAAAAAGTAGCTTCTTCCTTAATCAGTTTGCCCAACCTGGCGAGCCCTGGTGACCCAAATCAAACACACCCAACAGGTGCATTATGGGTCTGGCTAGCATTTATGCTCAATGCTAAAAACATTGTGTGGGGATTTGTTGTGCATACGGATGGGTGGACTTCATGCTTTGAGGATAAACGAGCAGTGAAGCTAAACCTGGAGCAGACTGACGGAGGACTTCGCGGTGCATGAGGCTAACTAAATGAAATTCCGACAGGTGGGTACAACAACAACAAAACTGTGATGGTTCTTCAGTGGAGGAGACGAACGTACTGTAGTGTTGTGTGCGTGTAGGTTTGCATGTGCAAACTGGCTATATGGGAGATTCCTCTTCTTTTTTTTTCTGCAGCCACTCTCGCTTATTTTCGATTTTGTGACGTTTCATTCCGCTGGAGGTAGTGGCAGGTCATTTAATTTCCGGATCTTAATAAGGTTTTCAGACCCTATGCTTAGTACACGTGTGTTTGTGGGGCCTATTATTTCTATTGTCTGAGTAATTGGTAATCAGTTGTAGGCCTATTCGAGGGCTGCAAACTGCCTCATACAGAAAAGGAATTCATATTTTGCATGAATTGTGTGACAGTGTTCAGTGGTGTGATAGCTATAGCTTTGATGACATGTTGATGCAATTTATGGTGTCGTATTTATATTTACATTACTGCTAAAGGTCGTTCATATAACACCCTATACCCCCTTTACCTTTAAAAGGAAGTTAAGTATTTACCAAGGGAACATTTCAACTGGTCTACTTTTTATTTGACAGTAAGTACACGTTTACCACATCCATTGTAGCCTACATCAACAGTAACAGTACTTTAACTTGAGTACCTCATGCTAAAATCCCTTTACTGCTTTTCATGCTCATTCAAAGATAGCTCATTTAGGTCATCTGCATATTCTTAAGCACATTTTCATAACCACCTCACTTAACATTATTTTACAGTTGTTGTGACTAACATGATTTTTCCTTAAGTGAAAAACCATATGCATGAACTCTGAACTGTATAAATTGAATGTACACGAAGCATCTCTAGGGCTGCAGCTCAGAACATCAGCATATTCCATTATTAGCATTTGCATATGTTAGCAACTCATTTCACAGCCGTTATTTGATTTAAAAAAATTAAAAAATGTAGGCACTGTATGATTTATGTTGCTGGCACAAAGAGGGGAAAAGGGCATCTAAAACATGCAGAGTCCTTAATCCAAAGGGCAAGATAATCATTTAAGTTAGAATAGAAAGTCCCCCCTAAGCAAACACAGGCCAATATAATCACTATTTCAGACAGAACTTGATTCACGCTGCAGCAAATGCAAAAATGCCATCACACACTGAATATTTATCATTCAAAATGGGCGTCTAAGCAAAATCAATCTCCAAACAAATGCCTACCAAGTGCATTATGGAATTAAAAAATAGTAAAACTTTAACAACCTAGAAACTGGAATTAATTTCTCAGCTTTGTAGGTGAAAATAGTGTCACTATGTTGAAATGTATATTGCTCCATTTTGTTCTTGTAAATTCCATTTTGTTTACAAACCAGTGCTTCAAAATGAAAAAGGCCAATGCAATTCTGAGGTCTCCACATGCACATTCCTTTGCACACCAGTGCTGATAATGACTTGTAGATTGAAATATTGTATAACCTGTGTGTTATCTCTGCCTCAAAGAAATATGTGTTAGTCTCAGGGAATCATATCAGAGAGAAATAAGACCATTAATCCCTTAAATGCTCCACACTCTTTGTGCAATATAGGCACTGCTCCTGAAGGTTCATCCTCAGTGAATCTATCCAGCAGTTTGTGATTCAGTGGGGAGAGAAAGAAATTTACACAGGACTTTACAGAGGAAAACCCAAAAGACATATATAGGAATGAGTTTTCGGATATAAAAAAGTGCAGAATGTTAGAGCCATGCTGGCTCAGTAAGGTAATAAGGACAGAAGGACGTGCAGTGTTTGAGGGAGAAATCAGTCAGTCCAGTCAGTTTGCATCAGGTAGCAGCAGAGCATCAGATCATAAAGCACGGCTCATTGTTTCCAATGAATGTTTTTCGTGTTTTATGTCAGCTGATGCTGATAAGCTAGAGATGTGCGTGACTGCAGTGCAGAATAACTGCGACGCTTCATTGGTAATCATCTCAGTCGCTTCCTCACTGAAGAGAATTGTGTTTGTTTTATTAACTCTCTGCTGATTATGTGAGTTCGCACCACCATCTATCTCGCACAATGTAAATATAAAGGCTGTTATTCCTTAGCTGATCCTACTGATCACAGAAGAATATTTTCTTTGTCTTTTATCTACTTCTTTGGTTATATTACCTAAGTTCACCGCTCCCTATGTTGACTTTACGTTGTCATCGTGTTCAGCACACATTTTTGCCCTCAAGCTAGATTTGTATAATATTAAAATAACATTTGTTCCGAATTTACCTATTTGCCAACCCTGTACAACTCTTTTATTGGTATGCTATTGCTTTCGCTTGTCTTGTGTACAGACACCTATATCTGTTGTTCATGTATTTAACTTTGTGTCAGAAATGAACAATTTTGCACATAATGTCTCTCTCAAATTCTGGATGAAAACAACAAATCATCCCTGTGACAGGTCACTAGAAAATCACCAATTTCAATTTGCTTGACTGATTCAGATTTTTCTCAAAAGTCTGAACTGTGGTTGAAATGGTCCAAAGACCCTGAGTTGTTGATAAGGGCCACTTATTTGGATTACCCTGGGATGCATGCATGGAAAAGAATAACATTATAATATATTTGAATATATTTTCACTTTTCCCTGATGGCCTGATTTTAAGTTTGTAACAATTCTCTTATAAGAAATAAAGTCCTTAAACATAGCTCAAACTGATAATCGTCCAGGTTCGGTCATCAGCTGTTGGTTAGCTGCTTCTCATTATTATAGGCGTAAATTCATTTGGTTATACAGAGAAATGTAAATATGTCTCTCATTCTCTACTCTACATTGAGGTTGCTGCATTTCAAAATAGAACATTTCATCCTTGCTGATATGGTTATGTGCCCATCATGACCATGAAAAGCCCTCTTCACATTAAGAATTTAAACTATTTAGGGGCAAATCAATAGTAAAGGATATGGATTTAAAATAGTAGACTACTTAAATCTATTTATACAACCATATTGTACTTTATGCTCAAATGTAAGAGCTTTAAATGGATGTACACATGCATTTTCTAGTAAGGACAATTCATGATTCCAGGAAACATTACTGCGCATTAGGATTACTGGCACATTATCTGACTCTGATATTAGTAGCTCTTTGTACACCCATGCTACATGGAGACTATAAACCTCTGACCGCTAACAAACAGACATGATAGGCTGAAAACGTTTTCTATCCTTCCTTAATCAAGCCACTTCATAGAACGGCAGCCACAGAGGGTCAGTGCAATAATGGCTCAGTTTGACAATCAATTTAATGTGGCAAGTGCAATATTAAAGATGGTCATAACGATAGTTCAAACAAAGACAATCGTTAGGTCATCCATTTTTGCGTCTTTCCATCCATCCGATTTATCCTTTCCCAATCCCATTTATATTATACTATTCATAATAGGATGAAATACTGAAAGTCAGATTACCTATTACTGACAAGCCAGGATTACATTGAGTAAACTGTTTCTTTGTGGGACTCTTTGTGAAATAGCGTTTCTTCCAACCTGAAATCATACAACCCAGGACAAAGTGAGAGCAAATGTTTTCTGCTTACCCACATGACCAAGATTAAAACAGTCAAATTAAGGCTGGGCAATAAATATTATTTCAATATGGGGATATAAGGCTATATTGTATCCTACATTTTGGTTGTTGTTATACAGCAATAGTGTTATTTTGGGTTTGAATGGTGCACAGAAGTGGTCTAATTTTCTGAGTTTCAAATGCAATATTGTTGCATTTGATCTGGATATTTGATCAGAACTATTGTGTTCTTTTCTCTATATCACCAAGCCCTAATTGAAACAAGTTATTTAGATTTGACCTGCAAAGCAATTCCCTAATCTTAGCCACATTTCCAACCATGAGTCAGAGAGGGAACCAGGCTATAGGTTGCTACCGGCTGCTGATGCCACCAAATAATCACGATAATCCCACCACACAAGGCATGGCGGCCCCAGCCAAGCCACTTGGAAGGTGCTCATCTTTGAAGAGCTGGAGTCCAATCAGCAAAGGAGATGAGAGTGAGGCATCAATTTACACTCTGTTGGGCCGCTCTCCAACAGATCTTTGATTGAGGCAGACTGATGGGAACGGAGAGAGGGATGCAGTGTTGGTAGAGGCAGCTGCCGCAGTAGATTACATTATGAGAGAGAGGCTGATTAATACAGAATGATGGTAATTTGGGTGACAATTGCAGTTTATAAGAATAGTTTTTGAGAGCTGTGGACACAAAAGTGTATGGTGTGGGTGTGTGATATTCAGGATGTGATCATTGCATAGCTTTGGGCTGTAGGAATTGTTAGTCCCGTGTTCTTTAGTAGACTAGCGTTGTTATTGCTCATAAACATGGTTTTATGTCATTTTTTAAGTGTCACCTACTGGATGAGAGAAGGGCAAGCTTTGATATTATTTGTCTCTCATGGCAATTCTTGTGTTATCATTCCTTAAGCAATAATGTCAAATGTGCTGTATTTATGAGGTACCTACTGTATAATGGTGGAAACTGTATATCAAGTTCCCAATCCAGCATGTAACCATTTTGACAGGCCTAACACCCACGTTTTAAAGTCCTTACAGAGGGTTGCTCTGCTAAAGCAGAGAGAAGAAGATGAAGCAAAACAGGGGTCACCTTCACTTAATGCCATCTTTTAAAAATCCACTCTTTACTTTAAACTTATCTCTTTGTGCCAGCCAAATCTTTTACTCATTTGGCCTGCTTCTTTCTCTGCTGGCTCCTTCAGTGCTTCCTAAGTCATTTATTTCCTGCTTATTTGTTGGCTTGTTACAGGCACATGAAGGCATCTGTTCCCTTCTGGTATGGCTTCATATCCAGAAAAAGTGAAGGAGTGAGATGCCTGACAGGAAGTGTTACATAAAAGGCCGGTGAAAACCAACTGTGGAAGACACTTTTCCAAAGGCCCCTTCTGTGATATCAGTTGGTATAGTCCCCCTAAACTGTAGCCTCTGAGAGCAGTTATGTGGTTCGCCTTGGATGAGTGTGAGAGGCACTAGATATTGACCTTTCATTTCTAAAACACACTTACATTTTAAAGGGATGCCAGATGTCTGTCTCTCTCTGTGAATGCCCAGTGTGTTTGTTGTAGCTGCCCTTACTCTGCTCTTTATTTTTTATCTGCTGTCAATTGGAAGTAAAGTCAATTTTCAAGCTGTTCTCGGTTGCCAATTTTAAAACCTGCAGACTGCTTCAAACGACACCCTTGATAGTATAAAGTCAATTCTAAAGCTTAAGTGACAGTGACTTGTTTACGCTGAAGAACCACTAGTTATCTCTACGACTGCTGACTTCATTATTAGTCTAACAACTCCTTTGGGAGGTAATGGAAAGGGGTTTGAATCATGGTGTGACTGTGTGTGTAAGAGAGAGCTCTTCTGTACTCACAAGGATAAAAGCTCACATCATGGAGGAAAAGATTGGCAAAATTCTCCAGATCGGAGTCCACAAACATGTTCTGCTTGACAAGAAGTTCAGTATGTGTATAGTTTGACTCCGGTGTCTGGGTGAACCTAATATTAATTTTGATGTTTCTGAAGTTTTCCTTTCAGGCCCCTCTTTGGCAGATAAATATATTTTTTGGTCCCCCCTCACCTCCAAAAATAAACCAAAGTAAACAAACACACACATCCTGAGTGAATTCATTTGCAATATTTACTGAAATTAACACAAAGCTGAAACTTGAGGCAGCAATATTTTTAGTAACACTAAAGTGACTTTCGAAATAATGTTATCAAGAGTTATATCTCAGCATGCTTTTTCCGAAGTCCACATCTTTGGAATCTGTCATATTTTTGTCAAGCAGCACTTTAAATCAAAATTGAATATTAAACTTTTTTTTTTTTTTGATAGGCCGTTCAGTCACTTCACCTGAAATAAAGAGTACCAGAAAAAATCTTCTAAACATTTTATTCCCATTTTAACTTTGGTGTGAAATATGGTTTAACACGTTTTTTGCACTTTGCTTGGATTGAAATGTTGTTCTATAAGTAAAAACTAAATGTAACAAAATAAAACAAAAACAGGCATGCTGTATATTCACTGCAGATGACTCTCCACTTAAGAGACAAAAAATAGAAGCATAAGAAAACATTAACTACATGTAGAGTGTAGATGCAATGTGAAGTCCCTAATATTAGTACATGAGAAATGCGTGTGCCATATTTCCATCATGTTCTTCCACAGTTTGAAGCTTTTTACATTGACCTTAACGAGTTGCGTCCTCTTCTTCTACAGTGGTTTAATGGATTTTTATGTGGAACCAAAATTAAGATTTTCCAACGAATAAAGGTATTCTGATAATAATTAAACATTTGCATAATAGTAGTTGATGGGTTGTTTCATCGTCAAACTTTCACACAGTTTTGTTGAGATGTCATTGGACCGGCCTGATCGTGGATACAATTTTGAGAGCACAAGTAAAAGGTGCTAGTCTACAAAAGGATTTTAAAACTAATTACAGCAATGCTAAAAATGGACAGACAACAAATAGAGACTTTCGAACAGGTGAGGTCTATGCTCTTTCATTTTTTGAATTACATGCTCTTCTTTTTGTAAGATCTCTAGCTGATTAGTTTAGGTATTCATGCTCAATACTGAGATAAACAATGGAAGGTAAAATGCTAGGAACTGGCCTTTTTTATGTAAACCCATACATTCTATATACAAAGTTTGTATGTTTGTGGATACAGCAAAAACAAAAATAAAGTAGATGTTCTTTTCTGTTTACTTGTACACACACCCTTTTAAGTATAAACAGTTCTGGTCAAATTTAGTTTAAGGTTCAACGATGCATTTAAGCGTGAAATGGTGCTTTATGAAAAAATGCATAGCTTTAGGCTTAATGTATGATATTATTAAGTTTCCAAGTTGAAAAATCTGTTTTATATACTTCAAAGAGCAGAGACAAGAAGGGATATAGAGAGTGGGGTGATGGACAGACAGGCAGACAGAGGGAAATAGCTCATGCAGTGTTTTGAGGGAAAGAGATCGAACGCTCTGGGCACTGCGCTAAGTTTGATTTCTCCTTTTTGCAAGTTCACTCCAGCTAGCAGAGAACTTGCAAGTGAGCTCAAGTGACAGCTTGAAAGAGTGGAGTTATTGCGGAGAACAGGACTGGTGTGGGATTCAATTAGAGAGCTACCTGGTGACAGACTCTACTATAACTGAACATTTTAATATTTTTGCACATATTCAGGTAGCTGGCCAATCGTGAACACTTTCTTTGCCCTATATTGGTGTCTTTAAATTGGTTACAAATAAAGTGTCAAACAAGCAAGTGGTCTTTTTGACATGTACATATCATGAAACCTCAATGTGTCAAGTCATTTTATATTTTTCTGTGTCTAGCGTAAAGAAAGAGTGACATGAATGCCCTTGAGCTAAAGCTTACCAGAAAAAAAAAATGTCATAAGGGAGAGAAGTTGAGGCACACTGAAAAATTGCCTTATATTGAACATGTCTAAGGCAATTTTTGTGTGATGGGGCACATCTGAGGAAAACCGAAAAGGCAAACAAGCCAGCTATACATTCACAAACATACGTATGAAAGAGATTTTGCAAAGTAAACACATTTCAAATTCATCTAGCTGTAAGCTGTACATCTTCTAAAAGCCAAGTACACAAACAATTTCATCAAGAGTTTTAACAATGTACTTTATGTCCTTTGAAACTTGACTCAGGCTGTTAGTAGCCCTCCTGCTGATTTCTATACTGATTTGTCACAATTTAGCTTTATCAGGGATCGGCCACCATGGGGTCTTAATGCAATCTCCTGGTTGCAAATTTTCACCGCATGTTCGCCGATGCCTATCTTAAGTAGGACTTACTTCACACTATGACACTTGCTTTGTAATCCAGTCACGGTTTCTCCCCTCTGTGTGACTTCTTGCTGTTAAGTTGCCAACTTTGTGGGAAGCAAAACTGTCATAGCAAACTTTTAGGGGCCCTTCTTACAAGGCTGTGGTCTCCATGCCACAGTGCATGCCAGTGGACTTGGATATCTGTATGAATTAATTTCTAGCAAGTCTTGCAATCAGGGAATTGGGCTCAGGTGTGTTTCATTCTATGTGCTGATTGGATAGTACCCTCACCAATCAGCCCTGGAGCAGCTTGTGGCACTGGACTTGATGCAGATTTCTTTCCTGTGATTTCCACAATTCAGACTGTTTTTATTGGGGTGCATATTGCAGGATACACTGTCAGGCAAATTGGTGTATTAGATGATGGCACTGGGCTTTGCATTGCACATACATCTCTGCAGTCAACAGTGAAATAAAGCCGTGGTTTTGTACACTTTTCCCTGAGATGTGCTTTTTATGACAAAATGAAAGCAGGAGGCTTTTTTCTAAAGAATAGAAGTTTTTGTCTGTGGGTATGAAAGGAGCACTTTGCGACATCATGATTGGCATTTTACAACCAATCTCTGTTCTTGAGATGGATATACTGTATATGCAAGAATAGATGGAAGCATTTGTTCATCATGTTTAAATTATGAGTGTTTAATCTCTAAATGGTGGTTGGAAGGTCATCAGAGTGCAATTTATGACAGTCAAAAGAAGATGAACTGCTGGACATGTAATGAGATGTATTTTCTGTGCAAATGTTGTACATGTTTGTGTTGGATGTGTGTATATGTACGTAATTGTCATATTCACCCATTTCAAGTGATGCAATCTATATTCCATCTCTGGTTAGGGCCCTAAGGTCTGTAGTTATCGCTTGGTTATAGGCTCTCAGCAAGGGAACAGTAGCAATATATAATGTCCTGTTTCTCAAGAGGCAGAGATGGACATCTCAGGACAAATGTGTGTCTTTCCTTTATGGCTGAATGTGAAATTTATGTCTTAGCGGGTTGTATCTTTTCCAGTTTTATGACCCCCATAGAACCAGGAAATCCCGTCTTAAGCTTTTGTCATGCATGAATCCAGTTTGTCTTTGCTTTAAAGGTGCCGACACAAATGAATTTGCCTTTATCCTCTGAACGGTGAATACAAATTGACACTGTTTTCTTTGATAGAATCCATAAATTGCGCGAGTGTTTGTAACTGGCACTATAGCACTAATGATTTACAGGTCCAGACAGTTAAAGGAATCTAGAAATTGCTGGATGCTGTAGAAACAGATTGCCATCTACAACACTGATTTAATGTGTTACTGTGAATTGCATTGTACCACAACAATGATGTTTATTTCAGAGGCATGTTTGTCAATTTAATATTTTGCCTTTCTTGAACCCATTTCTTGTTTGGAATCCAATTGTAAATGTGGCTAAATATTGGGAAGAGTCTTTTTGATTTCAATGCTTTTCCTGTTTTTCTGCTTCCTCTGCTCACCATCCTTCTTTCATTTTGCAACCTTATCTTCGGCAATGAACATGTTAGCCAGTTTCTGCAGAGATGTAAGAGACTCTAATTTGCCAGTACGCCTTGGTTGAACAGATCCTATTTCCTGTCTCTTCTCTTTAGGCCTCCCCATGAAGTGACAGTGCAGAGGATCGGGACATCACTGTAACCAGGAACACAGGTGATTAACTCGTGTGGGTGTGTGTGTGTGTGTGTGTGTGTGTGTGGAATCGTGCTAAGAATATAGTTAGGGTGTGTTCATTTGTGTTACTTTGGAAATGTCTTTACATGTGATGTATGCACATGCTTAAGTGCTTATGCATGTCTCTCACAGTGAACAGCGGTCTTAATGGTATTGAGATGAAGGAGGAGATTAAGGAAAAGGCAACTTCTGGCTCATGATGGGTACTCAATGAGTGTGCTGTATCTTAACTTAACCCTGAATTAAATAATTGATTGTATGAATACTTGGTATCTTTATCATTATTTCTTTTTTGGAACACATCTGCTATATTCAGGTTTAATGAAATTAAGAGGCACACTTCATCACATCATCCCTCACTTGCTACCTGCTCACAAACACCAGTTATTATGGTTTCAACAACTGGCCCGGTTGGGGGCCCAGTTACCACAAACTAAACCCTACTCTGCGGTGGTGGGTGAGGTTGAACGCCCATGTTTTATTGTTTGAAATTTGTATCAAAAACATGTATAAGTGTAATGTCTAGTGTTCAACCAGACAAAGCAGACACTTTTCAATCTCCATGTTGCTTCTCCCCTTAACAGCTCTACGACCACATGATCCACCCAGACAGCTGTTCCCACTTATTTGCCTGAATAGACCTCACCTGAGGACCGTATAGGCAAGGACACGCTGTACTTTATTAACGTCTGCCTAAACCTTTGACCCGTTTTGTTGCAGCTGTCTGATGGGGTAAACCTTGGTCATTCTTATAAGTTATTGGACTTAGGTAACATCAAATGATTCAAAACATATTATTGCCAAAGTGTGTCCTCTAGAATCACCAGAACAATCTAAACTACCTTATTCAGGATTATGAGTGTTGTTTTCCCATTATATAATGACTGATTTATAGTTTTATTGTCACTGAGCCAGGAAAAATCTTTAATCCAAAGTTTCCTGCTGTGTGGTCCTCTGAGTTACCTAACTCAATTTGGTCAGCAGAATCTATTTGTGTTTTCAAAATGCGCTGAAAGTACCTTCTTGCTTTCTCTTTGCATTCTTGTTTACAGCAGGATAAAAAAAGGAATTCACTGTAAAACCGCTAGCAAGAGAAACAAAATATTGCTTAAAAAGTGAACATACAGTATATAGCCCAGTGCGTGCTGTTTGTTTTGGTTAGAAAGAAGTCTGTTATACATTTGGATAAAAGGTTCAGGGAGCCTTGTTTTAAAAATAAATTCCTATGCTGTTCTATAAGCCCAAATATGTATTGCAGTATACGGGAGGTCTGCAGTCTGTGGCCAGCGGACTCCTCTCTCTCCTTTTCAAGTTTCCTTGAGATAGAGCCACAATCGATTAACCACCTGTCCTTTCATTCTCAGTCTGCTTCTTTTGAACTATACTGCCAAAGCACACTGGAGACTACACTGCTGCCTGGCTTTGTCTCTCCCTTACTCCCAGCTTCATCCCTCTCTTTTGCTGTGTTTTTTTTTTTTTTATCTCCCCAAAAACTGTTTAATGCATCATGTATTTGTTCCATTACCCACCAGACGGCAAAGCAGAGCTGCTGGTTATTGTAAGAACAGGCTCACGAGATCAGCTCAGAGCAGAAAGCCATGTTCTCTAATGCTTGCAAATTCACATCAAGCACAGCAGATTAGCTGTAAGATTTACTCAATAAAGGGGAATTTTCTGATTGCAGAAGTGGCTTGATGAATACTATACCTGCTGAAGTGCTGCTGTGATCAGGGTGGAATGCAAAGCCATGTAAAATAAATTATGGTTGCACATGATGTCTGACTGATTCGTGCGATGGTCAGCTAAGCTCACATTCATCTTTCACTGCATCGTCAGGTGTTCCTATGATCTAAATGTATACATCTACATTCATAAGCATGTACGAGGGTCTTGCTGTTTACCTGGGAGTGTGTAATGCTGGGTAGGCTGTGTACTGAACTCCGTGTATACCTTATTTTCTACCACTTCAGCTTAAAGAGTGCATGATTAGTTTCTTGATTTGAGACTTGGAACCGTAATCACATTTATTTCTTAGCCCTTCTCTGCCGCTGACCAACTTCCAAAAATGGTAACGCTCTGGTCATTTTGTTGCCTTACATTATTCCCATTGCGGTAATGAAAAGCAGAATGCTGATATTCCAGATGATGATTTATCTGAAGCTGCTTTTCATACTGGCACAAAATGATTCGGGGCACTTTTCTATACAAAGAGCTGCTTAGAAATTAGTAATAATCGTAACTTAAAGCGAGAGCAATCTCAAAGTGGGATGTGATGAGGCATTCACAATATCTCCTTGATAATTGCAAGTCAGCAGTGCTTTCTTTTTCCTGTCAAGTGTGGGTGCCATTGAGTTTAACTTTGCTCAAGAGCATTCATCAACAACACAGAGAAGGAACTGAATGTACAGGGTTTTCTACCATTGCTGACTCCGGTAATTGACAGTGTTCCTACAAATTAAGTCAGCTTCTCACCTTGAAACGTGAACACAATGAGCAATAACAGACCTAACCTTTTACGCGGGAATTGTTTTTTTCTGTGTATCTGTGCATCTTTGCAATATGTCGTTGTATTTTTGTACTTTGCCAAAATAAACAACACAGCATCTTATTATATGGTACTATTGCATTTGTTCAGAAACACATGGAGAAAACATTCAGCGCATCTCTTTGACCCTCTAATAGGTAGATCTTCTTGTAAAAAGCCCCAACATTGTTTACCCAATTAGGGAGAACACTCAGTGATTGAAAGTGTCTCCATGTAATATCGAAGGTATCCTTACATAAAAGGGGATGGGACTGAATTTAATTGATAAATGATTCATTGTAAGATTGTGGGTAAATGATTGAAATAGTGATGCTTACATAGAACTTACATTACATATACATTATGTAAACAAATATTTAAAAAACTAAACTTGTCACTGCACAAATGTTAACTATTCTAGGTCACACCTTGGTGTATGATGAGTTGCTACATTGCGGTGCCACTTAGTATCCATGTGGAAGCCTACAAGTTATCATCTATTGTCAGTGATGCGTATTGCTTTATTGCCACACAACTTAATTGTTAGGTATTGCCTCACTTTACTCATGACGGAACAATAACAGTCAAAGAAAAAAACTATTGCAAAAAATACACAAAGCTCTCCCCACACACATTGCAGATGTCAGTTGATAAGATATTTAACAAGTGGAAAAGAAGCCCTGAGCTGCTCTATATTTAGACTGTGGTCAATTGGAGACAAGAGTCTCTCATCAGAGTCAAAGAGCAGACACAGTCTAAAGTTTAGCTGACATATTTACTGCAGTTTGAGCTGCAGGCAGTAGTTTGGATGAGGGGGAAGGAGTACAGGAAAGTGAGGGAAGAGAAACTTATATGGTATAGGCAATAGATTAATATGGAATAATATGAGCGCAAGAGGCACATTAGTGCATGAAGCAGAGGACGAACTGAATTTCATGCTCTTCAGCTCCAAATCTCATGGTGTAAGATCTGTGTTTCCCTAAATGTTTGGAAAAAATCTCAAGATTGTCATTAAAAGAGATCATATTGCCTCACACAATTTGAACATCCTTATTATGTCACGAGGAAAACATTTGAAGAACTTACATCACTAGGTCACATGCTAAATCGTGTTTAACATTTATGAATTATTTTAAATTTTAAGAGGTTGAATATCATTTTTTGACTTTTTCTTTGACAGCAAGACAAATTAAGACACCTTTAAGTTCAAAAGGGATACAGACACATTTAATTGGCCTGATTTGAAACCTGCTCTTATGACAATTGCATAGATATTTGTTACATCTAGCCTTCTGAAATGTATTACAAATGAATAGTGCTTTGTCCTTGGCTTGTATGTGTGGGCTAGACTGGTACGTGCCAGTAAATGATTATCAGTGATGTAGACGGTTCATTAAACTGAACCCAAAGTGAAAGTCTCAGTTTCCAATTCCTCAGCGAGGGGTAATTTGCAGAGGAAGAGTCTACCATTCTCCATGTCAACAGGAAGCTAATTGTTGTTTGTTTTGCCTTTTTCTTTTCTAGGGGGATGTTAATACCTCCCTCCAGCAGAGCATTGGTGGGGGTAGAGGATTGGGGAGGGGGACAAAAAAAGATACACAAGCAGCCAGACAAACAGAGAGAGAGAAAGGGCACGCAAGATTCCGGGATAGTCATTATTGCCTACACTAATGAGAAATTAATTACCCCACAGCTGGCTGCGCAGACTGTATTAGTGGAGGCTGAACGCAGGGGGCAGCATGCGGTATCAGTAAGCTCTGAGAGTGGGGCTCACAACCAGGACCAAATACAGTAACTGTGAGGGGAAAAATCAACAGCTCAGCGTAAAAAAGATTGATCTTTGTGATAAATGAAGGCTTTTAAAAGAGTGTGAAATCAAAGACAAACCTCAGGAAACGGCAAAATGTAAAGCAGACCTTGAATTAAATAAACCTCAATGGTTACACAGGCTTTGTTATGCTGGCATACTCCCAAAGACCAGCAGCCTCTGTGTCATTACAGCTGGGCAAAAGTGCAGTAATGCATATAGATGTGCATGTCTGACATTTAATATGTATGCACATTCTGGTATTGCAAATATGTCTGCAAAGCTAATAAGAACTGCCAATACTGATGCCTCATTACTAGGCAGGTTCAGCTGAGAGCTTGACATTTCAGGGTTTTCTATACTTTCCACCTCCTTTCAAATCTGAAGGGAATGAATGGATGGGTCATTTTGTTTCTTGGCTGAGGGCTGTGTGGAGAGAACGTGGCCTCACACAGAAATGGAAACACAGCTGCACCCGTAGACATAATGGTACATACACATATAGAAACAGACAGACCCAAACTCAAGCCATACTATGCATCGTTACACATGAGAGGTGCCGGTGACAAAAAGAAAGTCACAAATATGAACTGTCACACGAAAAATGATCAAATATGTGGATTGAAGTTTTGTGAATTCTAAAAAGTTTAAATCATAAAAACTACTGTATTTCTTTTTATAATACAAACATAATATACCTATCTGCAAGTTAAAATGTGTTACTCAAAACATTTGGAGCCACAAAAGATTAAAACTGAACTACATGCGTTAAAGTGTTGGTTATGAGTTATGAGAATGTTATAAGCTTCAACAGAAGCTCTTAGGTAGAAGGTATTATTTTGTATGACACAAAAGATTGAATAAAAAAACTAGGGTTGGTGGATTTATGAATAAGTGGATAATGTTACGCATTCAAAAAAAGAAAATAAGCAAAATTAACAACATAAAACATTTTTTGCCAAGAAAGGTAATTATTATAATTAGTAGTTATCTGAAATACTGTTTCTGTCTCACCTATTTCCAGTGGGCTTGTCTTTATTCAGTGTGTTCTGCAAGCTGTTTGTCCTTGCAGCTATAAACAACATCCTCAGCCAGCTGATTTGGCATCAAACCCAATAGTAATCGTATGAAGTGCCCTTGAGCAAGCAGCTGAGCAGTCACTGTAAGCCACCGTAGATAAGAGCATCAGCCAGCTGTCTAAAATGCATCTACATGTGTCTGTTGATGCAGATTCATCTGTGTGTGCAATAACGTGCCTGCAGAGGGTCAGTCAGTTATGAAGGGCCCCGGTAGACTTGATATTCAATTACATGATGGAGTATTTGTGAGGCGAGACCGATGGCACTGTAAAACCGCTGCATGCTCTGAAGGTACGCGCCATGGTTAATTTAGCTTTCATAATGAGACGGCCGAGAGGAGGAGGACACTGTGGGGCAGTGCTATAAAGAGGGAAGAAGGAGGGTAATGTTGCAGAGGTGACTTAAACCCCATGGACAATGCAGTAAAACAGAAGAAACTTTTAGCAAACTATACAGTGTACCAGATATCATAGTTAAACCATAGGACTACAAGTGATTGAGATTGGTAAATAGCTAAGGATTTTGATACGATAAGTCCAAAAGATGCAGAGGAGAGGGTAAAGGAGGTGATGGTGAGGTCAGTTTAGATAGATGAGACAAAAAGGCTGCTAATGGTGCGACAAGTGCTCTCACCCCCATTTTTTTTAGAGGAGGATGGAACAGATCTGTCTCTTTGGATTCAGGCTGTTTGTAAGATCCACACACACACACATACATGAATTACACACATAAGCCGTAACTACCTAATTATGTGGATGTTGTTGGCTGTCATTGCTGATTTTCACTCCAGAAACCAAAGAAGCAGGTTACATCATATATTTAGCTCTTAATTTATTCACGGCTGCTTCCTTTGTTTGAAAACATTTGCTCAAAACGTTTTAATTGGAAGAATGTTTTCTGAGGTACTGTCCTCCAAAAGTCCTTCAATACCAACCCAAAGGTATTTTTAGAAACACATTTGAAGTCATATATCAATGCAATATTCCTGGCCAAATGTACATAATACTGAAACTCTGTACTAAACCTTTCAGCTATGGCTAGACTAAATACTCATTATACTAGAACTGAACGGAAATAGGAAAGAAAGGCCAGTAGACGTCCTGCAGGCACTGTGATCCTCTTCTGAATGTCAGAGATTTGGAGAGCAGCCATAATTTCTCTGCCAAAACGAGGACTGTCGTCTCTGAGAGACAGAGAACATTTCTGGGTTCCCGATGGCCCTCATCAATCTGAATATCGTCTTGACTTCTTTCATGTGGTTAATTGTTCCCTGCTGTGACTCTGCTGGCTTCAGGGCAGCAGGCTAGCTACCTATCCACATAACAACAAAGGCCCAATTACCTGATTATCGGAGAGACACACAGCACAGAATCACACACACATGCACACACTATCTGATGTATTGTGAACTTGCAAGCACAATAACTTGCATACAAAAGCACACTTCTCTAGGTTAATTCATTTACGATTATTGTTAATTTATATATAGTTTATAGTTTGGACAGTTGTTTGATTTGTTTGACATGGTAACCTCACTGTGATTAGCCCAAGTCATGATTTTTTGTGGCATAATGGGCATTATTTAATGTATAGGTTTTGAAATATCAATTTTTGCAATAGTGCTATAATAGCCATTTGTTTCTGATGGGTTTCAGTAAAGTATTTTATGCTAAAACAGTTGTCGGTGTCTAGACAAATTATTGCTTTTACCGTCTTAGCTGTCTGATATAACCTAATCCAGTCAATACTCTTCATCACTCATGGTTGTCTGTCTCCCTCCTTTCTCTCTTCTCTCTTGCTGACATTGCATCATAGCAGAGGTTACAGTATGTGAGATTGACAGAATGTTGGCCACTGTTATCTTATGGTTGACTGAGCCAGGTGTGTGTAATCAATGAGTCTAATTAGATGTTGTTTACCAAGATGCTGATATGCACTGGCCTTTTCTCATTGTTTTTCTGGGCCAGGGCAGTTCCATATGCAGATCCAGACTGCTGCATAAATACATTTTAAAAAAAAAGAAAACCATGCAGCCTGAGCCATCATCATTCACTTTTATATGCACGTCTAAAAAGTATCAAAAGTATCAGGCATCAACCTGGCTCTTTGATGTCAACATGTGGCCATGGTTCCCTGCACAGGGAGACACAAGCCAGAAGTTCCTAGCGTTTCATCTGTTGTCTTCTGAAGGGACCAGAGACCAAATAATCTTTCCCATGGGGATGATGTGTTCAGCTGTGAATCAGGAGGTCTAGCAGATTGTTATTTTTATCAAAAGGATAGTGGTTTGATCCCCAGCTCCTCTTGTTCTTATGGCGGGAACTCAAGCAAGTTTCTCCTGATTGGCAGGACATCCTGTCAGCCCCCTTTGGTGTGCTTGAATATGTGTGTATCGGAGTGGACAGGCAAATTGTAAAGCCATTTGTCTGGTAAGGTAGAAAGGTGCTATGTAAAAGAGGTAAATTCACCATTAACCACACTGACAATTTAAAACACACATTCTTCATAATGATGTCATATAGAAAACATCTCACTAAGGTTTAGTTTTTATTTTGACACTTTGACAGGCACAGTGCTTATAAATAACATTGCAAAAATATGACAGAGTTAGCCAGAAAGAATGCATACATATAGCTTCATAAACTGATACTAAGGAAAGCAGCCTTGGATAAGAAGAGACAGCATTAAATATTTGTGAGAATTCTACTGTACATGTTTTTGGTTAAAGGAATGGTGTGTGTATTCAACCTATAGTATTTAGAGTAAGTATTTTTTGTGATATTTGTGCCATCCTGTCGGCTGGCAGTTTTGCCTTTGTTGATGAGGGTACTGGGTTAAACTACAACCCTGTTTTTATGGTTTATGTGGGTTTGCTCCAACTTGTTCATGCATTGTTTGTCAAAATTAACAACCCTATTGGACAAGTCTAGCTGAGTGTAATTATATATGTTGATATACATTCAGAGTTGTGTGGTTTTATGAACCATAATTGTGGTTGCTAGATTTGTCTGTAAGGTTCAATTAAGGAAGCAATGCTAAGTAGTGAGACTGAAGAAATAGGCTATTTCAAGAGAGACAGAGGGAGGAATCAATAATAAAGAAGCAGAACAATTCCTGCATGCAACATCTTACTGTGGATTTATTTAGCAAGGGAAATGGGGACGACAGAAGGGTGAAGGAGAGGGAATGCCAATTCCCCTGTGTCTGAGCAAAAGCCTACACTCGTTTTCATCATGGTGGAAGCTGCAGGTAACACGACCCAAGTCAGGGGAGCGTTGAAGTCAAGTGTGTGCGCACTTTGTGTCTGGTCGTGTGTTTGTGTGTGGCCAGAGAAGAATGTTATGGTTGAGCAGGCAGACATTGTGTGGGCTGACACAGCGGGCAGTGAGGGTGCCAGAGCTGGAGCACACATTTAGTCTCAGAAGGCTGCTTCTGTCACAACCTGCTGCCCAACTACTCTGAAGATACTGGCCTTTGATTCTTTCTTTTCCTCTTTCTCTGTCTTTCTATCGTACTGTACCTATAGCTCACACTATTCAGCTCTCCTTCCTTTAACTTTTGCTATGTTTTTCTGGGTTTGGATTCAACTTTTTGCTCTTACTCTCAAGCAAACTTTAAATCTATCTCAATCTTATTTTTTCTTTTTCTTTTGATGAAATACACATTAATATAAAACATATTTCTTTCAAGTAAAAAGATAAAAACAACCCCAAGATTTAGCTTGGAAACTGGCATCATGTTATTACAAGTTATTTATCATACTCGATGATGATGACATTTGTTGTTGCATCATTACATCCACAGTCAAGTCTAGTCAAATATCCACCATAAGTGGACTCTGTCTGAACACAGGTTCAGTATTACTGCACTGGAAGTCTGCACGAGCCTTAAACTGTCTATTTGAGAGTTGGATAGCCCTTCACCCTCACACTAGCATTATTAAATCTGGACATTTAAACTCCTGTTAATGTTTTAGGGAAATGGCCGTTCTTCCAGTTAATTGGTAAACAATAGTTATTAAACTACCTCAACATCCATGGCTATAATGCCTATTTAATTTGGCAGTACGAGACATAGAGACTGTTTAAACGTTGGTGTTTCCAGCTGAGCGAACAGAATGAGTATAAAATTAATTGAAGAATCACTTAATTTGTATTAGTAGCGGTGGAAGTAGTCACCGAGGGGGAGAGAGATCTGCCAGCTGAGTGTCTGTGTGCATTATTAAAAATGCTGAGTCACATTTTGGTTTAGTTCTTATTGCAAGTAATGCGTTCACAGCTGTAGTATAACTTCCTTACGTTTTTTTTTTTGTGCTGCCGATGTGGAATAATACATTAAATTACACTAGTAGATGTACAGTATATGCTTAGACTAGAGCATGACAAAATGGCATCACAAAGGATGTGAATACCAAAAATGACTCAATTCAGGCCGCATATACAGTATGCATCTGTATGTGAAATCATTGAAGGCTAATGTGCATTTGAGTACATATGGGATACATATTTTATTTCCTGTCTCATATTGAAAACACATTTTAGTTTGTCGTCTTGGTAAAGTAAATGCTGCAGTTTAGTGCAGCCTTTCTCCGTAGGTGGGCTGCAGTGTTGCACTGTTTGTTTTACTGCTTAGGGTCTCTGTGATTTACCAGCCAATTTCATCACTCTTTGGCTGTGGGAAGTACATGCTAATAAAGCACAAGTTCTCCATCTCTCTGCGGAAAATAAGTTGTATGATTGTCCTGCCAAAAACTGTGAAATGGAACATCTCTTTTTCACCGATATGTTTCTCGGTCATGCATTTTCTCCTCCTGCTCCCTTCCCCTCTTTTTTTATTTTTATTTGTGTGCATACTGTTTTGAAGATGTTTATTAGCTATAAAGTCAAATTGATGCATATTTCCTGATTCCTTAACATACCCACCATGCAATTCATTTGAGAATCTGAATAATTGAGAGCATGAAAATGTTGGATGAGCTAGGGAATGGGTTCTGTCTGTCACAGGAAGATGTTGAAGTGTTCTGGTTGCTGCAATGGGGAAAAATTAGCAAGTCATTTACATCCCGCTGGATAGCAGGTTACAGATTCGACACGGACTGAATTGTAGAGCAGGAATAATAAAGCAGCGTTGCAGCTTTAAGTTATGACATGTTTTTGTTTGGAGAAAAGAGGATTATTTAATTCTATGAAATATGCTCTTCCTCTGCAAACGCTTCAACTAAATAACTTTGATGTGAAATGTAGTCCAACTTACACAGTTTTTTGGTCTGTGGGCGACCTTAATCCTTTACAAGACTGAAAATCAATGTCAGTATCTGCAAGGCAATAACACACATATGGTAGGTAAAGTATATAACACAGTGTGCTTTCAATCATTCATCCAATCAATTAAAGTACATTTGCAGTCTGTGAGGATGAATTACAGAACTATGAGATTTTCTCTGTGGGACCTCAGCGGGGGGGAAATGTAGAAAAGCCGTCATGTAATTAGTCCATTTGAAGAGGACGATAATGGATGGGATTGTCATGTCGACTGCTCATTCGAGTCCAATAACGGATCATATAGTTAGCAGTGGGGTAGAAGCATTGTCTTTTTTCTACTGTAATTAATCTTCTGGTTGAACAGACTCTCCACAAATACCTTAAACCTCATGGACTGGAACTCAGATCCTACTTCTCAGACATACAAAAAGGACTGTGGAAATACAATTACAATATCAGACGTATTGAAATACATAGGATCATGGTTTACAAAGTAACTCACTAATTGTGAGTTAGAAATGTCATTATATTTTTGAGTATTCATATAATTCATAATGCATGTAATCTATTCCAAATAAGTTCTTGGAAAGTTCAAGCTGTTAGTCTGAGTCAAGTACTTTTCTCACTGCCCTCAAATTATCCCCAGACTACATTTTCAAACGCATTCCAATCCTTAAGACTTTATCGTTAAATCATTATATAATATATTACAAACCGAAACCAAAATGCTCCCATGCTGTCATATATCTACTCCATCTACATGCTTTATAGACCCTTTTCTAGATTAACCTTCAGCTGCTGAAACAATCCATCACAATCTGTGCTCTCTCAGCTTCATAACACTCTGTAATTTAGATTTCCCCACACTCTAATCAGATGAATTACATTTACATTGTGGCTAATATCAGATGGTTTCTCTAAGCCTGACTTTAGGAGGTCATTTGCAGAGGATTTTTTACTTTACAGATCGCAGATGATAGATTCAAATGAAACCTCTGCAGTCATTAGAAATCCCATAAGATTCACGGTTAATAAATGTCCAGTGTGAATAGGTTTTCAAATGTAAATAAGGTACCATATCCCATTTGAGGGTTCTAGTACAGATGAGAAGTGAACATTACGACCTACTCTAAAATAATAAGCATTCATGTATTTATAAGTCCTTTGTAAGTTGTGCAAACCTAAATGAAATTCTGATTAATGTATCATTACGATGGGACAAAGATCTTTTTAAAATATTAAACATTAGAGCACAATAATGCAGAAACTGTTCATTTTTAAAAATGCTGTACCAGGTACAAGTGTAAGTTTGCAGTCCTCTGCAGATGCTCTCTGTGCTGAATGGAGAACGGTAAACTAGATGCAAGGCACGAGAGAAGGCTGGCAGGCGACCACAGGGAATGATAGGAATAGGAAGCCTAATACATTTTTCCGCTTTGTGGAAAAGCCCTTCACATGGACGTCTTAAATGGTACGTTTTAAACTAATGTAAGGTGCTTGTTGTTGTTGTTGTTAAAACTCAAAAGATCTTTTCATGGCTGCACATCATGTATGAGCGGTCTACTTTTAAACAACAACAAGCCTAAGGCAGAGCCGGGTGGCATCTGACAATCTGACAAAGTCAAAAACAGATGCTGAGGCAGCAATTGAAGAACACATTCAAATCTGCTGATCTGCATATATTTATTGTCGTTTTAACTTTACTCCTTGTTCCCTTTACAATAATTTGAAAAACCTGGTTCCCTGCTGGCCACACACTGTTCCAAAACAAGTGATTTCAAACATTTAAATGTGCCATACTGCACATGGTTGATAAGGTGTTGACACACGGAGGGAAAATGAGGGACAGGTGGCCTAGCTAACATCTAAAGCTATCACCATCCTTCACAAAGCCCTGATCCTACTACACAGATACACACACACACACACACACACACACACACACACACACACACACACACACACACACACACACACACACACACACACACACACACACACACACACACACTGCAGTATCATCAGCTAGCACAGATGTTGATGGTAAGGGATGGGGAAAACACTTGTCTTTTTGCCACCATCTTGACAGCACAAGCAGTGAAAACAAATGGTTAGACTGAGCTTTGCATACATATAGAAACAATTAACATATCTAACATGTATTTACAGAGTGAAGTGGTGAGAAAGAGAGCCGCTCACAACACATACCGTCTTCTCTGTTTTTAATGCATTACTCTGCTTTCCGTCCTGCTGCTCACAAAACCATTTATTGCGACGCTATTATAGATGCATCTTTCTTTATGTCAGTGCCACACTCGCATGATTTAAGAATTATAGCTGTGATACTGCAGAATAAGAAACCAAACAGAGCTGTTATCTGTAGAAGGAGAGATGCATCAATCACCCTGAGACCAGACTAAAGTGCAGCAATGGGAGTAATTATCTGTGGTAAAAGAAAATGATGTGTGAAGCAAAGTAAAGAACCTCAGAGGCAGAAACATTGTGAGCTCAGTGATTTCTTCAACTGCCTTAAGACTCAAACAAGTAGCGGGGAATGTTATAAGGCGAAGTTAAAAGAAATTCTGACTCTTATAGCGTTCAAGCTTTATGGCCTTTCTTAGAAAAAGTACTTTAGATGTATCTTAAAAAATCATATTTGCAAAGTCTAGTCACAAAAGTAACAGAAAATCTGAAATATTTAAATATTGTACATTTTGTGCTGTGGACACAGACATGTAGTGCGCAATGAAATGCAAAAAGTAAATTATAGTACTACATATCCACTTAACAGAAAATTGCAGGGTACAACATTACTTTTAGATATATTCTCCATTCAAATGCATTCTGGACATAAACTACATGAATCCATTTTTGATACACAGTAAAGGAAAAAGGTCATTTTTTGTTGAATAAAGTTTTTTTGATAAAAATGTCAAGCAGGTTGAAGCAAGGCACTGTAATGGGAAATGAAACACATTGGGAAAATATTGTTTGTATTGTTAGCAGTCGCCGAGAATAAGTTCTTTAGAAAGTTACATCATTACATGTTGCTGCAATATGTTCACTTTTGACCTCTAGTTTTATTGAATGCAGACAAACTACTAGCTGCAGGGTTTGTACATAGCAGGTGAGTTGAGCTGCAATTGTTAGGTCACATGCTTGCTATTGTTTGACATGCATCTGTGTTTTTTTGATTGGATCAATCAATGTTTCTTTCGTGTATACACGATCAATGCATGTTGCAAAGAGACAGAAGGCGGGAAATATTAATGTCAGAATGAAATCGGACGAGTCACAGACTGATAGAAATTGATAGACAAGCAAAGAGGTGTGTGTGTGTGTGTGTGTGTGTGTGTGTGTGTGTGTGTGTGTGTGTGTGTGTGTGTGTGTGTGTGTGTGTGTGTGTGTGTGTGTGTGTGTGTGTGTGTGTGTGTGTGTGTGTGTGTGTGTGTGTGTGTGTGTGTGTGTGTGTGTGTGTGTGTGTGTGTGTGTGTGTGTGTGTGTGTGTGTGTGTGTCAAAAGTATCCCTTGCAATTGGGTCATTCTGAATAATTGGATGCCTGAAGCCCTCATTAAACACAACTTGAAATGGAGGCCTTTGATCAGCCTACGGACCAAATGTAAATAGTTCAACGAGCACATAGAAGGCAGAGGGAATTTAAGTTCACAAAGATCAACATTTGTACTTTGGCGTCTTCAGCTGCATCATTATTGACTAAATGTTTGACTTCTTGGTCCAGATTTACGTCAAAGAAAATAATACATAAATGCATCTTTTCGAACATTTATATAACACACTTTTATATCATTTTAGAAATCATTTGAAAGCAATTTATTCCATTAAATTGAACAATGTTGGCAGTTTTTTTTAGCTTGTCCCATAACAGTCTACCAGCATGCATTCATTGTGTGTCCAACTCTCAGATGGACTTAAGTTGGCGAATGCAGTTTATAAAGCTGCTATAGGTTTTTATTTTACCTGCTTTCTGAACTCAACACAGCAAGTGTCATATTACATAGACCAATTGCTACTTCTGTTTGATAAGGGGAAAGGGTTCCCTAACCCATTCATACACATTATACAGTACATTATTTAATTGGTTGCTATAAAAAACATCATATCCGAAAACCATCTCAGTGTGAGCTGTCCACCACCTGTTGGCACTGAGGCACTGTTTCTGCTTCTCCATGTGGAATATCCCCTGTGATGGACAGTGGTTATAAAAAATAGCCAACACTTTGACAGCACATGATATAAACTGCAGTAATCCACTGGCTCTCTCGAATACAGTTGTCAACTGTAGTAGCAGAGAACAACAGTGATGCCCCCAGGCAGGGAGACGAAAACTAACCTGAACTCTGTCAAAGTCTCACTGTAGTCCCTTTTACCCACGGACATCTGAAACCCTCACTGAAATAAAGAGACCGACCACCACATTGGGACATATACGGTTGGAAATACTCATTTCAAGTTTAAATGGAGTATTTGTTGTCTGTCACACTTCCTATCTGCCTTCTCAAGCTCTTTAAATGAGATAAAGCTAGAACACCAACTCTTGAAAAGTGCCAATTCGTATTTCATCTCATAACAAATTATGCTTAATAGCCACGATAAAAATCTGAGGCCATTCAGATGTAAGTGAGCCTAACTCAATATCTACATATTAATTCAAATATACTGTTAGCTATTTACCACCTGCCTTGGTAAGTTTAAATGCTGCCTCCATGGTACAGAAAACAACCTAAGAAAGCTTGTATGAAAACACCGTAGTTCAAGAGATTACATTTGATCATATAAAATCAACACATTTTTGTTGAGAATAATTATTAAAAGTTATGTAATTGCAAATGAATTTCATATTTCCCTGGCCTCTCAACATGAGAGCACAAGAGTTATTGTTGAGCAGTGAGCTTATAGCCTGCTATGTATCTTCACTGTTGATAAACATCATCATGAGAGAGATTTGCCATCCCTAATTGTTATAATTTGCTTGGAAATGAGTCTCATTTACTTGGCAGAAAATGCACTCTCACCACAAATGTTGTCTGTTGCTGTATCTTGACATATCTCTCACTTAGCGGAGGCGTACTTAGTTGGTAGGAAGATGTTGTAATTATATTAATAGACAAAGGCTTCTCACAAGCCTAATTAATGGATGGGGGAATTCTTTTCCTCAGCCAAACCTGCACTTAAAGGAGGTGCATAAATTGACCCATATTTTTTTTTACTATTTTATGCATTTTTACCAGCAAACTATTCAATCTTTCAATTGTCTTTTGGTCACTAAATAATTAGCAACATGTTTTAAACACCAAAATGTTTTTCCTTTTCAGAGGGCCAAAATGGTTCTAGCATTGCTCCTTGAACAATCATTTTTTAAAATATTGACTTCAAATACCTTCACTTCCTGTTTTCTCTCACACTAAGCTGTTTTTTATTCCATGAAAACACTTTTGTTTTTTTATATATATATATATATATATATATATATATATACAGTGGGGCAAAAAAGTATTTAGTCAGCCACCAATTGTGCAAGTTCTCCCATTTAAAAAGATGAGAGAGGCCTGTAATTTTTATCATAGGTATACCTCAACTATGAGAGACAGAATGAGAAAAAAAAATCCAGGAAATCACATTGTAGGATTTTTAATGAATTTATTTCAAATTATTGTGGAAAATAAGTATTTGGTCAATAACAAAAGTTCATCTCAATACTTTGTTATATACCCTTTGTTGGCAATGACAGAGGTCAAACGTTTTCTGTAAGTCTTCACAAGGTTTTCACACACTGTTGCTGGTATTTTGGCCCATTCCTCCATGCAGATCTCTTCTAAAGCAGTGATGTTTTGGGGCTGTCGCTGGGCAACACGGACTTTCAACTCCCTCCAAAGATTTTCTATGGGGTTGAGATCTGGAGACTGGCTAGGCCACTCCAGGACCTTGAAATGCTTCTTACGGAGCCACTCCTTCGTTGCCCTGGCGGTGTGTTTGGGATCATTGTCATGCTGAAAGACCCAGCCACGCTTCATCTTCAGTGCCCTTGCTGATGGAAGGAGGTTTTCACTCAAAATCTCACGATACATGGCCCCATTCATTCTTTCCTTTACACGGATCAGTCGTCCTGGTCCCTTTGCAGAAAAACAGCCCCAAAGCATGATGTTTCCACCCCCATGCTTCACAGTAGGTATGGTTTTCTTCGGATGCAACACTGCATTCTTTCTCCTCCAAACACGACGAGTTGAGTTTTTACCAAAAAGTTCTATTTTGGTTTCATCTGACCATATGACATTCTCCCAATCCTCTTCTGGATCATCCAAATGCCCTCTAGCAAACTTCAGACGGGCCTGGACATGTACTGGCTTAAGCAGGGGGACACGTCTGGAACTGCAGGATTTAAGTCCCTGGCGGCGTAGTGTGTTACTGATGGTAGCCTCTGTTACTTTGGTCCCAGCTCTCTGCAGGTCATTCACTAGGTCCCCCCGTGTGGTTCTGGGACTTTTGCTCACCGTTCTTGTGATCATTTTGACCCCACGGGGTGAGATCTTACGTGGAGCCCCAGATCGAGGGAGATTAGCTGGGGTCTTGTATGTCTTCCATTTTCTAATAATTGCTCCCACAGTTGATTTCTTCACACCAAGCTGCTTACCTATTGCAGATTCAGTTTTCCCAGCCTGGTGCAGGTCTACAATTTTGTCTCTGGTCTCCTTTGACAGCTCTTTGGTCTTGGCCATAGTGGAGTTTGGAGTATGACTGTTTGAGGTTGTGGACAGGTGTCTTTTATACTGATAACGAGTTCAAAAAGGTGCCATTAATACAGGTAACGAGTGGAGGACAGAGGAGCCTCTTAAAGAAGAAGTTACAGGTCTGTGAGAGCCAGAAATCTTGCTTGTTTGTAGGTGACCAAATACTTATTTTACAGAGGAATTTATCAATTAATTCATTAAAAATCCTACAATGTGATTTCCTGGATTTTTTTTTCTCATTCTGTCTCTCATAGTTGAGGTATACCTATGATAAAAATGACAGGCCTCTCTCATCTTTTTAAATGGGAGAACTTGCACAATTGGTGGCTGACTAAATACTTTTTTGCCCCACTGTATATAAGCTCACAGCTATTAGTTCCCTGCTAGTTCTCCTTGGGGAAATAATTATTGGAAGACTAAAAAGCACCACATCGTCCACTCTTCTCTTCCTCTCTCTGTCTCTGTCTCTGTCTCTGTCTCTGTCTCTGTCTCTGTCTTTGTGTGGGATGCATTCCAGGCTAGATTCATATAGACAAATGAATACCTCTGCCCAAACATTAAAGCCTGTACTGTGGATGCTTATCCTCATCCAATATGCCATATATAAATATTTTAAGCACACTCATATTTCAGATATTCTCTTTGCTATAGCTCGTGACAAATCTTCCTTTCTTTACCTTTTTTAATTGAAATCATCAACATGGAAAAAAAAAAACATTGACTGCTTGCTATTTTATCTTTATTGCAACAAGCCATTGCTCCCCATGGTACTCAATTTGCAATTGTGAAATGCATATACATTCAAACATGCACACGAATACAACTGACAGTGCTGCAAACAAATAAAATCAATACTCTTTTGAAAAGCAGTACTTTTTAAAGGTATTTTCAAACAGTGAACTGAAGGTGTGAATTGTGTTATTTACAATTATTGTTTAAATACTGAGCCTTGCTTTTCTTGCACTGATGTAAATAAGTATACATATCATACTGCTCCATTCACTCTATAAACGTTGGCATGGCATCCAACAATGTGGATTCAGGATAGATATGCAGCAACACTTTTTCCAATTACCACTGGGAAAGTGAGCAATAAAGCCTCTCAGTCTTCTGGGTTTTAAGTCTTTAATGCTTAGGCAATTACCTGAGACCATGAACACAGTTAGGGCCAATGGGATATCGGGAATGTTGCTGTCCAGTTAATGCTCAGTTCCATGATTTCTAATGTGTTAGACAGATGGTAAAAGGCTGCTTTGCTAACACCTGCTGTGCATCAAGCAACCGCACATTTAACAACCTTGCACCTCCTCGTTAAGAAAGCTAGATAAGGCCAATAAGGATTAGGGAAATGCAAATGCTTGATTTTAAGCCCACATTTCAAGGCACACTGTACTTTTACTAAGCCAAAACAACAAACACATAACCATGATTCCCAAAAGGCATATTTACTTTGAATAATGATATTTTAATATATATTACGCTATACCATTTCAATTAAAGGTCCCATATTTTCGCCATTTTTACTGATCATAATTCCATTGTTGAGGTCAGCTGAGCATCAGTTTATGTGTTACAATGACGGCGGTACAGCCATTTATGTTTGAACCGGAGCCCGATCCTGAAAATACAGACCAACGTGATGGACCTGATCCACCGTCCCAAAATACACTGGAGCAGGCGGTTTCACAGTGGAACGTTTTTATTTTGTATCGCTCTTACATTTCAGATGTAATGTTAGTACTGAAACAAAGTAGGAACAGCCGCGTCCTTCAGTACTGCACGCTTTGCTTGTCGGCATCAACCTGTGCAAGGTTTTTGAAGCTGTCGTCAGTGAAACACCGGGCACCCAGTACAGTCCTTCGAACTGTTGAAGGAACAGAGATAAAAATACATTTCAACGACTGACTTTTTCGTGGTACTGCCTTCGGTAAGGCAAACCGATGACATTTCCCCTCATATTTCAGCGCACAGTGCTTTCTTGACATTTCAGTCTTCCAACAGTAAATGGTCGGTTGGCAGAGGGTGTGCCTATGGGTCTATAGCTATGGGTGTGCCAACTTGCCGATTGGTCTCCTGATTTAGTGACGTCCATAGCACCCTGAAAAAACAAATGGAAAAAGGAAAAGAAAATCTACAACGAAGCACTTGAGGGCAGCATAGAAACGTCTTTTCTGCTTTAGAGCTTTAATGGCTACAGGGTTTACTTTGAGGGCTTGTGACTTTGCA
This sequence comes from Eleginops maclovinus, assembly GCF_036324505.1. Lineage (NCBI taxonomy): Eukaryota > Metazoa > Chordata > Actinopteri > Perciformes > Eleginopidae > Eleginops > Eleginops maclovinus. The sequence continues at coordinate 11,351,664 of NC_086359.1, forward strand.
GACTGTTTACATGCAGATAAAGCTACATAACACAAGAAAGGACGGGTTATAACTGGAAAAGCATAATAAGGACCTTTTTTAAGCATTCACCAAAACAGCAAACTTCCTTAATGATGGCAATTAGAGAAATGAGCCAGTGTAACATTTGGTTGGACTTTAAGGGAGGTAACTGGAGTCCATGAGTGCCAAGTCAACACTTCCTGAAGAGGGAAAGAGTGTCCCTGCTCGGTAATCTTCTATTGCTAATAATGAGATGGAGCCATACAGTTATAACTTGCAATGTTTTTGTGTCAGTGGACATTTATACTGCTAAAAGCTAGAACCAAGTGGAACCAGAACAAGTCATAATCCTATTTCCAGTCCATTCAGACACTTATTTCCTGCCAATTTTGATACACTAGAGATTGTTAGAGTAAAATGCAATATCTGAATGATTGATTCAGCAGAACTGACAAATGTTTACATTAAAATAAATTACAAAGCTATACTTACCCAATAGTAATATCCCAATAGACCCTTGACTTTGTTATGAAATGTCACCCTTTAACAAGAAACAGAAGGATCAATCTGTTTCTCTCTTTACCAATAAAGTCATGCACACAATATAAATAAAGCATCTGCACTCGGGGCTCCCCTTTTGGGAATACATCCAACAGAAATCAATAGCTCCCTCTGCGAAGCAATGCACTGTATGTAAGTGAAACAGATTCTACAGACAGCCTTTCCATGCTGACACACATCCAACTTCCAAGAACGACGAGGTTCCTCCCACAGCCGATCTCAGATCAGAGGTTAATATGGTGTGGCTGCACCTCCCTGGTTGGGCTCCTGCTGCAGTCTCCATTGAACAAAATTTGTCCCTTGTTCAACTAAAGAGTCATATTCACATTCAAGTTCCTGGAGTAAATGAAAGAGAGATATTGACATTATATTGTGGAATATTTTTATTTCACCTTCCTTTGCTGTCCTTTATGCCTTGCACCATCATGTTCTTCTCAATGTTTTTTTTAGTGTCCTTACATAGGCCTCTTAGTCTGCCAAAGCTCCCCCACCTCCCTCTCCCACCCCCACAATCTCACAGTCCATCCTACGCTCTGGTCTGTGCGTGCGTGCGTGTGTGCGTGCGTGTTTGCGTGCGTGTGTATTCAGTTCTTTCGTTAGAATATTTGTGGTCTTGTTGCTATGGTGGCCTGGCCTGTTGAATGAATTAGTTTGTCATTATCAGATCTTTGTGGTTTTAAATTAAACGTGATCTCAAATTCCTTTGCAATAAATGTTCATATTCTTGACGTTGTTTTGTTGTATTACTTGTTCAGGTTAATTAGAAAATAGCATATTGAATAGAAGCATGATTTTTTTTTGGGGAATGCCAGGTGGCTTCTCAGAATGGAGAACAGCTTTTGTGCATATCTTGGCAAAGCTCGTACTTTTTCACCCATGAGAATAACTTGGCAAATGCAGTCAAGTAGTCTCTTGCAGATTATCAAGCCTTTTTAGCTTTAAGCTCTCTTCAATACCCGAAGTGTTTTGCGACCACAGCAAAAATATAACTGCTTTGCCTCTGATGAACCAATTGCTTGCTTTAAATATTTAGAGAGCCAGCTGCCATGTTCAAATTACATACATTAATCTATATTAAATAGGTCTCGAGGATGTGCTTATATGTCAATGTGTTTTCTGTCAGCTCTAGTTTTCCCTTGTGCATTATGCAGATTTTTACCTACCAAAATTTCTTTTTTAAGTAGAGAAAACTAAGACACTGGCCGGCAATTCCCTGCAACAATTATGAACTGAGTTGTTGTTTTTGGTAATCCAGATAAAATATACTAGTAAAGAGAGGGTTTATAGCCCCTTGCTTTAAATAAAATCCACAACTTGCATTAACATGTGAAATGATTTAAAAAAAAAAACCTTACTGTCCATGCCTTTATGTCAGGCTACTAAAATGTTTACCCAGTGTTAAGGTATACAACATATTAAGAGAATTACATGATGTTAATTGCCTGTGTTTGTAAATGCTTTATATATTTGTTTTGCTATTTATCCAGACATTCATTACTCCTATCTTGTCAGAGTCCAGACTGATGTCAAAAAACTTAGACAGACGTAAACTTCCTTTAAATGCATTCTGCATTGGGCAGTCTAGATTGATTTTACTGTACTCCTCCAGCAGCGCTTTTCAAGGTCCCCTCCCAGTTCTATGTGCCCAGAATGCCTCTGCAGGGAAGAGTTCAGAAGGCATCCTGATTAGATGCCTGAAACTTCCCAAGTGGCTTCTTTCAATGCAAAGGAGAAGCAGCTCCCTGCCCTGCCCAGACACTGCCAATAAACTGCTTGTATCTGTAATTTAAATCTTGCAGTCACAAAGTTTACGAGTGTATAAGAGGGGTGGATGTTTGCAACTATGGAAGATTGTGCTATCAGCAGAGAGCAAGTGACAAAATATTTAGGCCACATTCCAGTTCTCGCTTTCATGTTGATAATATCCAGGGAAGTGATTCTGAGAACATGCTTTACTGAATGCCAGAATGTGGACACAACTATTACTCTGGCCATACAGGGATCAGGGGATATGTGATGGATCTCTATACACAGCACAGCAGCAGAATCAGTACATCATCAAAGTATAATTCCCCATCTTTTTTTAATAGGGCAGGCTGGAGCACTCTTTACCTCCTTTTCCCAAAGTGGTTGATGGATTTGACAACTGAAGATCTCTCTCCATGGTCTTTCTAAAATCCTGCCAATCAAATGTTTTTGCTTCTGCAACCACAAAGGGTGCAATCCATCTGGTCTGCTGGGACCTGTCTGCTACGTCAGGACTTCCCAAACACCTTTTATTCAACCTGAAACCTTTTGTCGCAGGTTTTTCTTTGGGCTGCTGTCATGAAAAGCACAGACAATCTGCTGGCTTCAGTGCAGAACAGCTGTTTTACCAAAGTAGGCTTTGAAATTGGCCAACTTTGACTAATGAAATAAATATTATGTTATGTTAAAAGTTATACTCTAGGATACACAACTGTGGTTTTTCTAATGTTTAACATCCCTGAAATGTATTGTCAGTATTTATCCATAACATCTTGACAATGCATTAGTAGTAAGTATAGTCTTTCAAAGGTTTTATAACTGGCTAGATTAAAATATCCTCTTACGAAACAAAAATGGAGTGATGTTGGAAGTAGACCAAAAAGTTATGGCCTGTGAAAATCAGCACACTAAACTTTAAAATTACATATCCAGCAATCTGTCCTCAAGTCAGCAGATGTTCCTCTCGGACAGGATCCATTTTAAACCCTCCACCGTTGTGACCGTTATCAGATTGGGCCTGCATGGTGGATATCTCCCCCTCAGCAATCCTTAATGCAGAGTGATACCTGAATGACCATTACCAAGACATCAATCTCCATTGGATTGCTTCCGGGGAATATAGCTTGGTAATAAGTTAGGGAAATGACCGCTTTGCCAGCTGATGGTAATTCACTATGTATGCAGGCTGTCAAATACATGGGCTGAGGTCCTTGCTCAAATACTATGGAGTGATTGATGCGTTTTCGTAAAAACAAAGGGGGGAGGTGGTTAAGGTAAGTTGAAAGAGAGAAATCAGTGGATTTGGGGGGTGTAGAGAGAAGGAAAAAGTGAGACACTTTTAAGGGTTACTCTATATAAGATAAAACACAAAGTGTTTGGGGAAGAATGCTAAACTTTTTTTCTTGTTTCAGTTTCTTCCCAGCCGCTTTCTTACCAATTATAGCCCTCTGTGTGAAACATCGTAGCGCACTGCAGTAAGACTTTCTTGTTGAAAACACACAACACAAGGACTTTCAGATTCTGTTAATCTTGCTGTAACTTTTGTTCAGACTCGGCTTCATCACACTTTGAAAACACAGATTAATCTTGTTTTGTCTGACATGAATCTAAAAAATAAACCTGTGGGGCATCAATTGCTGGGACTGTTCCCTAATAAGCGTGTACCCTGTGTACAAATGAAAAGAAGGCAAGTTAGATCCAAAAATACAATCCACAATTGGCCCATTTGGGTTATATAACTAGCTTGCAAATTTAATGGATCCTCAGGTGTTGCAAGATGTAAAATAAGTGAGTGAGCGATGTTTTTGATTTACTAGTTTTCATTTCCTATTTTTATTCTGTAGGCCTTCAAGTGGGGTCAGTTACCCCTAGGGGGTCGCCAGAGATAGCACAAAGGGTTGCTAAATTATTGTTTGATTAAAATGCCCCATTGCTTTTCCACAAGCATGTTGAATATTTAAACATAGTACATGTATACATATGTTAATTATTGTTATTATTTTAATAGCCAAGTGTTGGATATAGCAGAAAAAGGTATGTTTGTATATGGTACTTTATGCATCCCTTGCATCCTATTGTAGGCCCAGTTTTATAATAGTGTCTGTGTCATCATCACTTCTGTTCCTAATACTTTTCCTTTCAAGAAAACCATTTTCTCTAAAGCTGAGTGTATACGTCTGTCTGAAACTCAAAAACTCAAAAGGAACATATTTAATCCTTTACCATGTTGGTTCCGTTGGCAAGATTGTGCCTTCTGTAAGCAGCTATAAAGGCACTAAAGCCTCAAAACATTATTGATGTGAGATTACAGTAGTTCAGCTGGATAGTAACACAATGAATACCAAGTCAATTTAGCTCTAAAAACCTTTAGCATTTTGCGATTCATTTGGTTGTTTCCAATTAACTTGCTCAGTGCCATAAGAAACTACTCACAGGAAAGCAGAAGAGAGCCATCTGCCTGAGTATGAATCTCTCTCTTTCTCTTTTATTTCATTTCTAGATGGAACACATGCGATTTTAAAACCTCACTGGTTATCTGCAGACACATAGTCTTTTGCCCATTTATTTTTGAAGGAACTGAATTATTGATGTGTCTAGAATACGTTTCTTGATCTGCCTGCATTTAAAGTTCGGGATAATATACACTCAGTATTTGCCATTTTCCAGAGTAGTAATTGAGTGTGTGAGTACCTTATCTCGCTACTGACATAAATCAACACTCAGGTGCTACATTTGTATAGAACCACTCTAGAGTACTGTACGCCACTGCATGCTGACAAAAACAAGATAAGTGGAAATGACTGAGAGAATTTTCCACTGTGTGAATAAGTGGGCAGTATTAAAAAAACAAACAAATGATACAAAATACAGTAGATGAGAAATAGAGGGGCATCTGGGCAAGGAAAAGGATCAAAACAAGATATAATAAAAAGTGAAAAGGTCATAAGCAGCACTCCAGTGGTCGCGCAAATTGCCAAAAAGAGCTGCAAGAAAAACACATCTTCAGTGAGGAGGTCAAACAAACAGCATTTGGGTGACACACATTTCCAAAAGGCAATTAGATTTAAAGCGAGACAAATCTTACCACTGCTGCAATGGCAATAAAACATTAAAAGGAGGAGAAAAAAAAGTGACACATTTCCTTGCATCCTTTGGCGTTTTCATTACAAGAAGGGCCAATTACAGCGTTGTGGCCTGAATCGATCACATAATGAAGTCTCTCATATTAGTGCGATGCCGGGGCCCCGAGCAGAATGAATCGGACACTATTAAGTATCGTATTTGTTCTGCTAGTTCAGGTAATCTCAGGGAAAAATGTAATAAGGTAAATTCAATCTCCATTTATTCTGTCCATGAAATTCCATTCTCTGGTATTATTGAATGAACACGCTGTCACGTACATAAGAAGATTAAAGACTATGTATGGCCTTGAGTTATTATAGTACCTACTGTGTTCTTATCAAGGTGGTATTCATTCTAAAAATTAGTACCTAATCTTGTGTTAAACGTATTCATGAACTTCCTTTTGCTAAGATGACTTTGAATGCCAAATGAGAAATGATTGGACTATATATATTCTGACACTGTAGAGTTTCTAAAGTAATTTCTGTATGACCATGACAACATTTGTATCAACAATGTCTGTCAAGAGCATCATTGACTTGTTATTTGGGTTATTAATACATGGACATGTCCTGTATTTACATAGCAAATGCATTCTCCTGTCATTATACAAAACCTCTTACCTGGCCACATTTTAAATCACTTTTTAATAAAAGCTACCCTAAATGTCATAGAGCTCCAAATGAAATGCAGCTATATGTTTGTGTTAAGTGTTAACATGTATGCTCATCTTACCATGCTAAAATGCTAATCTAAAATGGTTAAGAGTAAGACACCAGCTTACAAGCATTGTAATTGTCAAACAGTGCCTTGGTATAGCCTCACTGAGCCACTAGCCTGACTGTAGACTTAATGGTTACCTTTACTGCTATGTGTTTGCTTATGATGCAGATATTTGGCTTTTCTACATCAGTGTTGGTGGGTGATGTTAACTGCCTTACAGGGCATTCAGTGGGCCTCAAATGTATTCAACTCACATATAGCACAAAGGCTTGTGCTCTGCATTTCAAGCAAGGTTTCAGGGTACAGTATGGACCTTTGACCCTGTTGGGAATACAGACAAGAAGAGGCAGACACAGATCTCAACCTGTGGCAGTAGAGGTCTCAAGCAAAAGCAGAATGGATAATTATTTCTCCCTATAGTGTTTCAGCCATGACGCCCCAAAGCAGGGTGAAATGAGGGAAATCAGTAAGGTTTCAAGGCCATAGCCAAATAGTTGTCTGACTGGCTTTATCTCTTGTTGACATCTCAGCAAGTACCTCATGAACTGTGAGATTCCTGCTTTTAAAAACTAACTTGTTTGTCTGAGTTCTGACTTTAAACTTTTATTTCGGATTTAAACTTTTTAAACACAAATGCATCCGGCTTTACTGAAAGACTGCTCGGACAGCAACTCATCAAACAGCACCTATTGTGCACTGCAATGGCACAGTGTGTGCTGGCCTTTTTCTAAACAAGGCAAAACAAATCTAGACAGTGTTAGTATTCTGTTCATTTGTGCTGCTTTCCCAAGGGTGTGAGCATCGAATTTGGCACACCAATTTTACAGGAAGAGAAATTTGATTTATTTGGAGAAATACAAATAAACGCTGTGTACAAACTTATTTTTCCCAACAGTGCGTGATATCGTAATTGATATTGCAAAGTAACTGAAGGTTTTATCAGAGAGCAAGTGTGTAATTGGTAGATGCGGCTGAGAGATAAAGGGAGGGTGATGAGGCTCGCCCAAAAAATGTAATAATCTAAAAAGTAATGTTGGAGACGTATTAAGATTCAGAATCCTCGGGGTTCGAAGTTTAAAAATAATGCTGAAATAAGGGATGAGAAAATAAATGAAACAAAACTCTCATTAATGCTCGGATGGCCACATATCTATTCTGCAATCTGCTGTGACTTTGAAGAACCAAAAAGGACACACTTTCACTCTGTTTCCCAAATACTATCTAGCTTTGAGTCAGGGCTAACCTGACTAATCAAAAGAGACATGAAAGGGTTTCCCCTTTTTAAACCAGAATCATTAGCAGCAGCAGCCTCAGGGAGTGGGTGCCATTGCAAACAGGTCACCGTCTAATCAGAGGGATAAGGGATGGATTGAGCCAGAATACATACAGTACATGTATGAGAGTTGTGTGAAGTTTTACACTCAAATTACAGTTAACAGTTTTGTGTGGCTTTGCTGTTGTCCTGAGCTGGATGTCTGTTTAATGCTGCATTCAGGGGGAGACAGTCAACGACAAACTGGATATATTTTTGGTGGACAAGAGCAGGGTAGTAGTAAGGCTGCCGTAAATTGTCACGGTCAGAGCCGACATCCCACCAAGAAATTACAAGGCGCTACATGCTGTATGAGATAAATCACTTAAAAAAACAGCTATATGAATTTCCACTCTTTCATGTACAAGTAACAAGTGAATTGTATTTTCTGCATCAGTATCACAAGGATATGGTTCGGAGACATCTTGTGTAAAATTCAGAAAGCAGCAGTCAATATTTTTTTAACTCGTTAACATGTATGTTCTTTTTTTTTACCGAAGCATGTTGTTCTAATCCTGGTCTTCTTCCATCTCTGCTACATCTTCTTTGAAGCTAGCTTAGACCTGCTTTAACCTGTATTTAAAATGCTTCAGTGCAGCATGTTCTAAACCTCAACTACCTCTCACATGTCACTAATCCTCTACACCTTATCCGTTGGTTGGTCACATTAATTTCACACTTGTTTTGTATACATATAAAGTTAGATAAGGATGTACTGTATGTCACAAGACAGTAAATAGCTCTGTCATCTCGAGCTCTTTTGCTTGTTTACCTGCATTTAGCATTATTAAAATGTGAATATATATGTTGTTTAGAGAGGGAACACCTTACTGTTTTTACTGTTTCTCTCCAAACAAACTGGCCAAATGTGCAACCATATTAGTAGTCACTGTGTGCGCGGTCCTCATTTCCCACTTTTTTCATCAACCATAAATCAGTTACGACGTTTATTTTAGCGTGACTTCAATCCAATTAGTTTGTGTAATTTGCTATTATTCTTCTTGCCTTCTCCCTGTTATGGGTCTTTCAAATGGAAATCATTTCCTGACAGTGTGATGACACACCATTTTCACCAGGTCAGATGAGTTGCTGTAATTATGTAAATCACCTTGGTTGTGTGGACTGTGAGTTCAAAATGGTCAGGAGGTTGGATAGAGGGATCGTTGGTACTGCTGCAGTTCAAGGTACTGTCAATGCCAACTTATTTTAATATGCATGTCAACGTGCGTGTGTTATGGAAATCATATAAATCACAGGTTTCCTATAATTGATGCTGTAGACCTCTTATTATAGAGTTAAACATCTGCTTTTGTTTATATCTAAACAAATGTTCACCTTTACAGTAAAAAAAAAACATTCTGCATTAGTATTTTACAGTTTTGGTTCAGAGTCAGAAATGCAGAAGGTAACAGTCAAGTGTTGAAAAGGTAAAGTCTATAATGTCTATAGTTGACATGTGGCTGTCACCATGAGGTCTACAAGGAATTTGGAATAAAAGCCCTTTGTTCATTTCACACAAACACCCACACATTACCATGTTGTACAGAATAACAGCACAGCACTGTGTGAATGACACAAATAAACATTGCCTCCCAGTAATGTACTTTACCTCTTCTTGTAGATTATGGATAAAAGACCAATCAAGCCTAGTTCAAAATGACAGAAAATTAGTGCCTTTTCTTTCTTTAGCACATGTGCTGGGCATGATGTTGTTCTCATCCCAGTCCTGAAATGACAGCCAGTATGATCCCTCTTATTTCCTGATGCACCCATGTTGTTGTGCAAACTTCCATTTCCAGGACATTTCCTGCGTTAGGCTTTTCTTCACCAAAACAACAATATTACAAATCTACAGACATTCACATATTGTGTTCAAGAATACCCAATCACACAGAGCAAGACAGGTTGGATCTCAATAACTGGTTTGGATTGGTTGTTTAAAGAGCAGCACTGTATTTTTAAATGCCAACAGAAAGACATTAAGAGTCAGAGTTCAAGTCTATTAACCCTTCATCAGATTGCATATTCTGAGGTGGCAAGAGCTAAATGCAAAATGGAGGAAAGAGAAATTAAGACAAAAAGGAGAAAACAGAAGTGGGAAAGAAGGAAGGCAGAATAGGATTGTGGGCATATACAGATGTGGGTACCAAGAAAAAACAACAACCAGGATGAGTGACAGAAAGAAAGGATGAATGATGGATGGAATGAGTGAGATAGAGAGGGAGGGAGTTGTTTAATTGAATGTTGGTATGGATTTTTTGGTATTAACAGAATACCTTGTCATGTCATGCCAGTCTCAGGGCTTAAATCAATCAGATCTATAATCCATCAGCTGCAGAAATGGCAATCAATACTGCCGCAGCTGGGGGCCGTTGCCTAATTAAAAGGGTTTGTGCTTTTGAGGGATGGAGAAAGTCTCACTCAATCAAAGAAAATGTGAGTCTCTTTTTATGCTACACAATTAAATATTTTCCCCCAGAAAGGCTTGTACCTGAATCATGTAGGACTGCTTTTCTGAGCTCAACTTGTCACACCAGCCAGTGCTACCATGTGTCAATTTATATCAAGTGGGTGCATTGTTAGATGGTTGTTATAATTTGTATTTCAGCTTCTTTAGAACTTCTTGGGGACTGTTTGTACATTAGATTGCCAATAGTATTAATGAAACACTCGCAGAGCTCTCTGTACCTCATTACTCAAGTGCTATCTCAGCTAACTTAAAGGTACTTTATTAGAGCACCTGACCCACCTTAGGCTTCCAATAAAACAGAAAACAGACAATGTACTGCTTCTAATAAAGCTTGCCTGCAGTGAAGATTTTTTGTTTGTTGACACTTTGTCAATTGTGTCAACTCAATTGCAGGCAAGCTGCTATATTGCCACTTTAAGCTTTGATATTGGTATGAATTTAGCTAAATCATGTGCTATTTGTGTTACACTAGACAAATCCAGTATTTCTCCTGCAGTTGTATCAGAGAGGAGCTCAATGTATTGTAATAAAGGAGAGTTCAACATGTTCTAGTGCATTCAAACCATTATTAAATCAGTACATCAGCCCACGCGAACTGAGAAAAGATAATTACGAAAACTAGTTATTAAACTGAACAGTATAAGAGTCAAAGGATGTATTGAAGGTTGTCCCTAGATAATTACGTTAATAATGGATGATTTACGATTTATGTACAGTGAGAATGTTTAATGCAAATGCATAGTGTAGTGTGTCTCTCATATTGCAAGTGAGATTGGGAGGGTGTATGGGCATCTGTCATGTCCGAGTAGTGCTGTCGCAGACCTTTTTTATTTTTCTATCAACCATAGCCGCAATCTTATCCTGCTTATAACCATAGTTTATTTACAATGATTCCCTTTGCCATGAACATATATTGTAATGAGTATTTTATTATCTTCATTGGACGTACCTAAATGTTTTACCTATGGAAATACAGGTTGTGCATTGAATTGCATTGCATTGTATTGCAATGGCAAAAAAAAAAGCAGTGTACAGAATAAAGTAGAACATAATCTCTGGGTTCATTGACCTACATCATAGACTATGCATTTACCTTTCATTTAAGCAATGAAATGAATGTCAATCACCACCATTTACATTCTGTTTAATCAAGTAATGTTATCGGTTCCACACCGGCTGAGATTTCTTATTCCGAACATGACCCGGACTCCACTGTGAGCAAAGGTGTGAGAGGCAAAGGTGTGTGTGTCCAGAGCGATTAAACTAGCTAAGCAAGCTTCTAAGAGTAGCTAATTAGAGCTAAGATGAATGCCCAGCGGGAATGATCCAAGGTTAGGCCCCATCTGGCTTGTTTCACACAGATAACAACTGCAATAGGCCTTCGGTCTCCACTAAAGATAGATATGACCTATGCATATGCCTCTATGATCGAGTCCTTTTTTTTTTATCACACTCAACAAAACGTGCAAATGCTGTGCAGTTGGCTTTTCTGCAAGGTCACATAAGGTCAGGCTGGCTCTAGGCTATCTGGCTTGGTTCCCAAAGCTTTGCATAAAAGAGCAACATACAATAACGCAGTTCCCAGAATGAGTTTATGGCTATGAAAAAAATTTGGTTGCTTTTTTTGTGTATAACATGGAAAGCCTGAATTCCAAATCCACAATTATTTGCTTACCTGAAACGTGATGTGAAATAACAGAGAGTAACCTGTCTATTCTGGACGGATGACATCACATATTGTACCATATTGTTCCTAGATATAAATTCCCTGTTCCCCATGTTTAACAACAATCCTCCACTTTGAGCAGTACAAAGATTTATAAGAAATCTCCTTTTATCTGAAAATTACAGTGATGCTCTATAAATACTTGTCAGGCAAGGAGTAATACAAGCCAGATTCGTCATTTGACTGGTAGCTGGAATAAAGGAGCACACATAATCACCGAGACAGCGTCCAAGTGACCGTGACAAATGTGCAATCTGTAAAACAAGAACAGCGGAGGTTTTCATGGTGGGTGTTTGAACAGGGAGGCTGAAAACACATTTGTGTTTCTGCCAGCAGAGACTTGAGCCCTCACACAGCCAGATGGCTGGTGCTGGGTCTGCTTGATTCGTCTATCCCAGGCAGCTAAAATAGATAATTACACACCTCGGTGCCAGAAACTGGCTGCTACACATCAGTTGAAGTGGGTGAGTCTGTTTGCTACACATTGGTAGAAAAACTAAATGACATATCTAGCCGCGTGTGGTTAGCAACACAGCGAAAATATAGGTAAACATTTCGTCTGTGTTTTAAGATAATTATATGACGTTTTCACAACTATCACAGGGTCTCAAAACCTCTGGACCTGAAAAGTTAAGCCAATGCGGAAGTTGCATGTATTATGTGACCGACCCGGGGGGAAGTCCATAGGTTTAAAACAATAATATATGTTCTTCTTGGAACTTTCACAGTGTTTATTAAGTTAATGACGAGTCATACTGAAATGTGTCTCTCATCCTCACGTTGTTACTTAAGTTTCAAGACAACAAGATCGTGACGAGCCCAAATGTCAAACTAAACAAAAAAGAACTAGTAGTGTAGTTCACAATCCGCTGGGTAAAGTCACAGTCACTACGTCCACTGTTTATGTACAGTTTATGCTCTTAATATGCATTTCAACAGTATTCAAAGACTACACATACTACTTTCCATAGAAACATAATATAGAGACATACATTTTACAAACAATTTACAATGCATTTCCTTAGGTATGAGAATTGAGCCCTCTGCACATTAAACCACTGCCGGGATAATCTTCAAATGAAAAATAGTTCAATTAACACTGGTCCCTCCCTGGTCTGGTGCTTCAGTTCTTTAACTGCAAAGTGTTAGCAATCTTTATTCATGGACACAGAAAAGCCCAATCAGGCTGCAAGTCGGAAATGTTTTCCTCCTTATGTGGGCAACAATAGATCCTAATAAATGGCCGTCTAGCTGTGTTCACCATCTTTATTATGGCTCTGCATCCCAGGCCCTTTTAAAAAGCAGAAACCCTCAAGCTAAAATGAGCAGCAGGTCAGGAGTTGTTTGCCATATTTTCCCTGTGGGAGACTGTAAGAGCTTAATAAATGACTTTTTAGCCAGAGGTAGAATCTTATGAAAAGGAACAGAGCAAGGAAAAAGCCCAAGAGTTCTCCATAGTATTAAGCTGAGATCAGGTCTGTGGATAACTCTGCAGATCGCAAATGAATGAGCTGCTACTGAGAAAATAGGGAGGAATACTGTAGGTCAGAGAACATGCTATAACACAGGCCGGCTGCATTTTGGTATAGCAATAACTTTGTTGTAGGATAGCGTTCAAGAAGCTGAACACTATCGTAGAAAAATAAAACAAAAAACACGTGCAAAAAAAGACATTCTGAATTCAAGATTTATCAGGAAGTGTTAAGAAGAAGGTAATAGCTGCTCCAAGATGTTGGGATGTTTTCTTTCTTATCCCAACTCGCAGATATTACATTTTCAAAGAACACCCATTTTTAGTCCAGTTGAATTTTTTAAACAATAGCAGGACAAGCCAAAGGTATCCTGCTGCATAACATCACAGGTTCAACTTTAGTTTCCCCCCTCTCTAGGACAGCATCTGACATATCACCAGTCGACTCGCTGTTATGTTTCAGTTAGAATTGAAGTCAGCAGAAGGGGACAAAAGCCTTTGTAGATAACTTTCCTCCTAACATCTGTCTCTCCATAGCTCATTCGTAAATCAGAGGGAATAACTCCTCTGATGATTTATAATGCCATTGAGTAAACACTCTTATTTCTCAACAGGCTTTGGTTCAAGTCCAGTTGCTTTTTAACCCATTGCAGAAGAGGGAAACACTACAAACATTCTTTAAATTAAGTCAATTTATGTAAGGATAATATAAAACCGCATATGCCTAACCACAGGCTGTGGAGTTATTAGGCTTTAATAGGGATCAAGATTTTTTCAAATGTATCTGCTTTATATTTTTATAAAGTTAAGTTTATAAAGTATTTGTATAAATCAAATTGTGAATATACAGTATGTTGGGCCAACAAATCAAACAATTGAAGGGGAATATCGCCTGTGAGTTTGGGAAGGTGCGATGTATTCCGCATCCTTTTCCTTTCTTTCATCGCTTCTATTTAACATGTTATACACAATTATTATTCAGAAAAACAATCAATAAATAATGAAAACGATCGGCTGCTTTCCCTTCAGTATAGTAAATTATTCAACAATGTATTGCTCTTCTTAAGGGGGAACACATTTCTCTATTTTAGTGACATCCATTCATCAGTTTTTTATTTATTTCCTATATCGGCTCATGAAAGATGGTTATCCAGTTGTTTCCATTACTGCTGACGGGAGTCCTCAGCTTGCTATCATGTGATGTTATCTCCCTCAAGGTAAAATATGTTTTGTGCAGAAATGAATTGCGAACCATGCTGTAGACCTGTTCCCAAACTTATCGGTGACATTTCTAATTCATGTACCTCGCTGCAGTCTCCCCGAGGACATCTCACTTTCTCTCTTTTATTGATATTTATGGTGTGATACTGTCTGGGTGCGGGCCTGTGACAGCTCACTCTCCAAAGCAGCACTTGGATTGTTTGCTGCTGAGCACAAAGCAATAATGTATTTGTCACCCGCTGCCAAACACCATACACTGCACCGTTCATCTTTCTTTTTTTTTTTTTACCATTTTCTGTACAAGAAAGAGCAAAAATACTTCCTACTTTTCTATGGTAGGTATGGGAATATATTTGGATCTGAAATCAGAAACTAGAAACAATTGCCCAGGTATTTCACTCTTGGATGTCCAGGCTGTACAGTATAATTAAAATGGACTGCAATGATGTCCCTGAAAAGTAAGCCACATCAAATAAATGTCCCAAGCACATTAAACTTTCAATATGACATGAGTTACAGTGAATAATTGGCTAATGTACTCACTACTACTTAGATTTCACCATTAAAAATTAAACAAGAAATGTAATTTCAAGGGAAATTCCTTATTCTTTTTAAACTTGTTCTTTTTTTTTTTACAAAGCTAGAGCAAAGAATTTTAAATGCTGCTTACTTATTTGTACTATCTCTTGGACCTAATAGCTCAAAATATGATAATTCAAAGCGTCAATTCAGAGACTTACTTTAGGAAACAATATTTAAAACCCCAAATGTTCGTCACCAGTTGTGACGACTGGCTGACCTGCCATTTTAACTGTTGCCTCTGCACTCGTCTCACAACCTAGTAATGTTCCCTAGTTTTCTTTTAATTTTCCAACACATTTTATAGAACGGCTCTATAGTTTAACTTATTATACTTTCCTGCATTATGAAATATTTGTTGAGGACATCATGTACATTACAAATTCAAACTCAAGAGCTAATAATCTAAATGGTGTCTTTTTTGTATTTATGCCACTGTTATCAGATGCAGGGCAGAACTACACACAATAAGAAGATAAGAACCAATGAGAAATAAACCGTTAATATTCTTAAATAATAAAGACATTATTGAACTGGAATCATATTTCCAATCACTCCTTTATACCTAACCTTCATGTAGGTTATGGGGTAATTACACCAATGAGGGAACTGTGCACTGCCTTTCACAGCCCTTTGCCATGATTCATCCATTTGGGAGCAGATTCTTTCTGAAATCTATGAAATCTTGGATGGATTAAGTAGAGGGCTTTTTATAGAGTTGTATAAGGGGGATGTTCTCTGTGTGGCATGGTGCATTTGTCTCTAACAATAGTTGAAAGGAGTAGATTTGCTGGAGCAGAAAGATTGGAACTTCCTCTGTGATGACTGGAAATGGAGTCAGAGCTGTGACACTGATGTCATGGCAGCGACCCAGACGTGAGGAGCAAAATCATGTGGTTTTACCTTGTGAGAATATTTCTCCTGTACAAGTGAAGCCCTGTTAACAGAAATGTGTGTGTCATTCCTTCCTGTCTCTTTAGGGTATAATCACTGAATACATTAAATGTGATTGGCTGCATTTTGTGCAGATGCATCTTACCTCTTTACAGTTTATTCCCGTAATGACTCGGCCAATTTAATTGGACGGATGAAAGCAAGATACAGTATCTGCCGCAGTTCCCTAATAGTTAAAGCTATTATATCCTATTTGTCTTCCAGTGGCAGCATCACACGTTGAAGGTGCCTCGGGTGGCTTTGCTTGATAAAAAGCTTCCTTTTAATGCCAGTTTTCTCTGTGTAATAACTGAATGGAATACACGTAATTTACAATCTGAGGGCACGGCAGCAGTCAAGTCTTATTTATTTTCAAATTCAAACAAAATGCCTTTTAAAATGTCAGAGGAACTGAGCTTCAATATTGGTCTAAAATGACCAAAAGAGAGAAAATGCACACAAAGAGAATGTGTAGCCGTTTATTTGATTTATTTTAAACTATGTAAAAAAAAATGTGAATAGCTCAGACAGTTTAAATTCCTAACAACAAGGCTGAAACCTCTTTTCGTATCAACCAAATCAAACTTTTTCCATTTTCAGCTCCGGGTATTCTTGGTGTGGGTCTGTGATGTTTTGATGCTTCTCAGCATATTGCGATGAAAATGGCTTTTCACTGTTCTGCTACTCATCGTTGCCTAGATATACCTTCATGGTGCTGAAAGGGTTTGACTGCCATATTCAACTAATCCTACCATCATACTCTCCAACAAAGCCGATTCCACATCTGAAAATATTGCCTATTATTAGTTTTAATGGAATTAGACCCCTTTTCATACTGTAAATAGTAGAGTGCACTATGTATATCTCTTGTGTTGATTGTCCAGCAGGATAAATGACACATATGTAAAACTATATCCATGCTTTAACCAGCCATATGACTAAGCTCCCTTCTATTCTAAGCATATATGCCACTATAAGAAAATAATACAAAGGCAGACTAGCTTTTAAAATAAATAAAAAGCCTTTCTTTTTGTCACAGCAATTAGGGTCACACTTTTCCAGCTAGAGTACATAAAAGCTCATTATGAAGGCCTAGAGCACTGCAAGACTTTCTATTCCACTCACTGCACTAATATTGGCTTTCAATAACACAAGATTCAGCACCGAAGGAAAAGCAATTCCCATTTTTATTCTGTTATTGCTTCTGAGCCTGCAGATGTGTTGACGTGCTTCAGTAATGTAATGATGGATGGAAGGATGACTTGGCAGGCAGATTTTAACTTTTTATTATTGTTCATATTTTTGGCAGTAAATGCATTTTTAAGTGAACAGAAAGTTGTCTTTATAATATTTTACATTTAGAATCATTAAAGTTCACTATGGCCAAACTAAATCAAGACAACACTCCTATATAACACGGGCCTTACAGATACTGTGCACAATAAGCTGTAAAATCATGTTGCTTTTCTAAATATTTATAACAATAGCAAACAAAATTCACAACTAAAAAGATAAAAATAACTGAACCAACAAAACCGAAGAAAGTGACCAGTACATGGATTTGCCAGATATCGAACTTCTAATTACTGATGTGATTCTCTTTCTTATTCATGTCTCACTTTTTTGTTACCAAAGATTAGGGTACCTTTTTTTTGTTTTAGTCATGTTTTGCTAAAAGTCGTAATATGACTGGATTACGGTGCACAAAAAAGGAAACAAGCTAGTGTTCAGAGGTGAACATACTTTGCTTTCTCATTAGTAGCTATAGTATTCATGCTAAATAGTACCAAGGTAAAAATTGCATAGTTTAGCTCTTAATTATTATATAGGTAAAAAGTTACTTCATGGGTTCGAAAGAACTGACGCAGAATCCTCATGCCTTATTACAGTTTGTAAGGATTTAGCTGACATTCATTTTGCATTTAATACTACTGTTTTACAGGTTAGGGAACCAGTTTGACTAATGAGCTCCATGCATGAAGAAGTAACTCATTTGTCTGCTTGCACCTGTCTGCCCTGAGCTGCTGACCTCGGTCTGATGCTCTGGGATTTGAGCGTCTCTTAATCTCAGCAGCATTCACCTTACCAACCTTACACAGGCCCTTCATGCTCTCCACAGAGCCACGCTCAGCTTTCAGGCTTCATACACGATAATAACTGGACTGCAGTGTTGGCAGGCTCCGGTGGTCTCCAGCCTTTAAAATCTGCTTGGCAACATATACACATAAAGAACGGGCTGCTTCCAGATCTCTCCTGCCAGACTATCTCTAAAGCACTTTCTGTTATAACATGCTGGCTTTCAGGCTTCACACTTTGTAGTCATTGGCTAGGCCTACATTTGATGTTGCTCTCACTTGCCCCCAAAGGGGGAATACTCCTTTTTTGAGGCTTTTAGTTCTACTAAGAGATGTGCAAAGACTGTGTGTGCTCAGTAATGGATAAGACAACAGTGACTTAGATAAGACAACTGCTGATGACTAGGCGTAAAACTATTAAGCACTGAATCTTTGGAACATTTGAATAAAATGCTGACATGGAAATCTTGTAAATGAGACACATATGCTGATAACAAGTTTCTCACATTTTAGCGAGTTAAATTAATCTAAAATGATGTAACCATCCCTTGAATTTGACAAAATATCCTGTACAGCTTTTCAACAAACTAAACCCAAGAGGTAAATGTGTTTGGCCTTTATTGTATTATTGATGGCTGGATAATGTGCCACGGTTGTTCAAATTATTGTGAGTCTGTATTGCTCCTGATGAGCCAATGACTCTTTGTTTTGTAGCATTGATCACCAGTGTATGAACTTATATGTGAAAGGGTGAATGTTTGCTTGTGTTTTAAGCACTTTGATTGGATGCTTAGACTTCCAAAGTGATGTAAAAATGTTTCCCATTTACACTTTATTAAGTGATAAGGTCAGAATTTGCAGGATGAATGAACATACATAGGGTATGTAAAAAAAAATACCCAAAGCTAAACAGCTGGTATTGAGTCTTCTCTACATTTAAGTAAAGTAACTTCCTGTACATCCACCCTGATTAGATTATTTTGGTTAAATTAAATTAATGACAAGTTGAAAGAAACAAACTGCCCCACTAAAGGTACAATTAAACCTCGACAGTACAGATCTAACATGATTTATTATACAAGACAAGACTATACTTTTCTGTGTGATACTGTATTTTCTTTCACAGCCTTGCCGTACATAACACAATTAATTACAGTGCTTGCATTAATGAGCATCCTCCATTAATCCGACAGAGTGTTACATAAATAGTCACAGCCTAGTAGCGTTGCTAACAGGGCCTGGTCTCGACAAGTAAAACTAATAGTAAATATATCACAAGATAACGCACACACAGAAATAGTTTCACACACATACCTCGCTGACTTAGGAGATTTAAAGGTGATGTTGCACCAAGTTGATGAAGCTTGTGAGATTGTATTCCCACAGGGAACTTTAATTAACACATTTAATATTACAACATGGTGCAATATTAATGTTTCACACTTCCCCCTTTTTAGTTTAAGCCTAAAGGCTGACTTGTGTGTGTGTGTTTTTAAGCATGAACATACGACACGTTTACGCGTGTGTGTATGTAAACTACTTATAAAGATGTATTTTACTGTTGAGGCTAATTAGGTGTTGGAAAACGTTACTGCCAACTGCCAAAAGCACTGCAGAAATTGCGGCTGATTTGAGTTTTTATTTAGTTTTGGCACTTGTGAAATCTGGCTTGGGGTGGAATGAAACATGCTTCTGGAACACATTTAGTGGAATAACAATATTGTCCAATATCCAAGGCCTTCAAACAGCGCTAATGACAAGTTTTTCCTGATTGAGCTGTCATGAGCTGATTGGCTTTGTTCATCCGGCATCAGAAGCGATGCTGTTGACAGCCGAGGCAGCCAAACATTATGAGCCAACATATCTAAAAGTAAACCAGGTCAACAATGCGATAAAAATAGGTTGCAGTTTTGAAAGTGACTGAAGAAATTCCTGTGAACTCTTATAGTGGTTTATTTTTCTATACCTAGCCCTGCCTGAGGTCAAAATGATATCACCCATGGTATTTCTTTTGCTAAATCTTCTCAACGTTCAATAAAGCTTTTATATAAAAAGTAATGCCAATACCACATTGCTGATAATGGCTTTACGATGTTTTTCAATTATTAAAAGACGAGAAGCTTACAGTGGCTGGAAACTCAAAGGTGTGTGTTTTTAAAATATTGACATCAAAGTAATTTTCTCCTTTTTATTGTTTTAACAGATTCATTCAGTGACCAAAACAAACCCTAATCTCCTCTCACTCGACACACTAAAGACACAAATGTTCTTGCACAATGCCATCAGTGCAAATACATTTAACACTTTTACATCTTACTATAAATTCTACCTCTTCTAAATCAAACTCTAAAAACACATGTGAGAAATGAGACTGATGGCTTAAAAATGTGTTATGAGAAAGGTTATTATATTTCAAATGAATGCAAATGAACGGCTGTATCCTTAAATTGTAATGTCAGTGTTAATCTCATCACTAAATAAATGCGTTTGACTGATACATCATGCAATCTGAGCCACAAATACTTAATGTAATTAATCAAATGTTTTTTTTAAATCATGCATTAAAAGTTAAAAAAAAAGTTGGCCCCGGCCATGGCGCAACTGACTGGGGCACCTGCACCGTACGCCGGTGACCCGGGTTCGATTCCCGACCCGTGGCCCTTTCCGGATCCCACCCGACTCTCTCTCCCACCTTCCTGTCTCTCTCCTATCCGATTAAAGGCAAAAAGCCCCAAAAGTAAAAAAAAATGTGTGTTCTGTTTTTAATCACGACATATTAGACAACAAAAAGTAAATATTCCATTTAATTCTTCACTGTATAGACAGCTTGCAGTAAGTTAGATTTGTAAGCAATGTGTCAAATAAAAATGAAATCTCCAAGCAGCAAGAGGAGCTTTATTTGGCAAACTGTCACGTGTTGCTGTTATCTGTCTTCTCTGTTAACTTGTGTGTGTTCTTTGTGTTCCCATGTGTTCCTCTGAGATACGTCCTTGTTGGAAACGAGTGGTAGTGAGGAGGGGTGGAGAAACTAGCAGATAAAACAACACACCCAATTTCAAAATGGCCCATAAAATCATCAGTGTCTTCAGCTGTAAACATAAACAAGACTACATATATCAGTCTGAAGTTAATTAGAACTAAAACATAAATTGTCAATAAAAAATGTGATGCTTATGTCTCATATCAATAACATCTTACCAATGTTCAGGAATGTGGGATACCCAAGATACTGAAACATTCAATACAAATCTTAAATCTTGCAGTAGACAAAAGGCATATTAAAGGCTCACTGTGGAGTTTTCCTGTAAACAAATACTGTATTTGTTCCATTCAAAGTCTAATCCAAACACATTGTGTGATTCATTAAGACGGTGGCTTTTCTTTCCTCATAAAATATTTGCCATACTGATTTATAAAATATTTGGAAACCTCATTTGGGTATGTCAATATTCTTCTTCCCTGCCTATTGAAGGGGCAGTACTACTGCCACAATCGGCATGCTGACTGGTTAAAAAAAAGCAAGGAAAATGACATTCAGAACCAAGAGGAAAAAATAGCTAAGCAGAGCTCCCTGTGTTATGATCGCAGTTGTTAGCTCTCTACTGAAATGACTTCTACTGTGTTATTTGACTTTTCTTGCACAGAACAACCTCAAGTAATGTTTGGCTGGGTGCAGTTCACAGAGAAAGAGATAACACATTAAATGTCCTTTTACTAATCTTGTCAATGTGATAGTGGCTCCAGGATACAGCTGAGGCAGGATCAGTCTATTGTGCACCAAGGCTTGTACCATTCATTGCTTCACAATGCCTGGCATTGTGCATCATTCAGCTTTGTTGCTGAGAAAATCATCCCGGCTAGTGGCAACAATGGCGATACACATGGCTGATCTGATTGCAGTGCAGGAGTGCTCGCTTTCATCTGTAATGCCGGAAAACAGATCATGTAGCTGGAGCTCTTATCTTGGAAATGGATGCTGACAGCCAACACAGGGCTAAGCTCGCTTCCTCCTGTTTCTCTTTTTTTTTTGTTCCTCCTAGCTGTTCATTTTTGATTTCCTCTTTTGCACCTCTCTCCCATTGCTGTAGTGTTTTCCTCCCTTACTCCTCCACCTGTCTCTACAACTGCATCTTATGGTCTTTAGGTTCATAGCTCCATTTTTCTTATGCATTATCCGGTGCACTATTTGTATTTATTCCCCTATTTTCTTCTCTTTCTCCCATCGACAGTACCTTGCCTACTTCCAATCTTCTCCATTTCGTCACCCCTCCCTTCCCCCGCCTATTGCCTTCCCTCCCTTTTCTGACCTTTCATCCTAATTTAATGCCTTTTTCTCTTTCAACACTCTTTTATCACCTCTTCCTAACACCTCCACCCACACCCCACATCCACACATGTCCCTTTTTTATCAGGCTCTTCATCGTTGGCTCAGGCCAGATTAAGAGCCACATGTAGCCCCATCGCCTGATCTTGAGAAGATAGCTGATCCCAACGATGCTATTTTAAGCCTGTCATGCATACACTCAATCCTCTTCCCTTCCACAGAGAGCTGGCAGCCACAAAGAGGGACATGAAACATGCATTCTTCCCTCACACAGACTTTCTCTTCCTGATTGTGACTTTGAAATCAGTATGATTAACTGTATTGTCAGGGGACGAGCCAGTCTGACAGAAATAGCAGATTTCTCACCATATGCCGTTGCTAAATAGATGATTTAATTGTCTTGAAGTTTTGTCAGAGGAGTTGGTGTCAGTAGAATACAAGTTTTAAATGGTAAATGTAGATATTTTTAGCAGTGTCTTGCAGTAGCATCATTAACTACGAAGACACTCTTCGTCCTGCTCCAGTTCTGTCTACCGATCAGTCTCTGGCCCAGTCCCAGTGGCCACCGTGAGACTGAAATAGACATTATCTGCATGATCAGTGAAAGTGCTTAAAGTGGAATTGCTTGCTTTATGATGATTGGGACATCACAGTTATAAATTCTTTTCTTGGGAAGTGACCTTCTTTGGCTAAAGTGCAATTCCATTTATGTTAAAAGTCAATATTATCAAGCTCTTGTTTTAAAAACGACGATAAAAAGTGCTTCCTTTTTAATCATGATTTCTGACATTTTGTATGCTGTACATTTATGCAGCTTTGCAGATTAACAGAATAGTTTCGAGATGAATATGCATGTCTATCCCATGTAACATACAGTAGCTATTTTCTTGACTTAGTTTCCTTTCTCATCGTGTGTTACCAGTTTTTACATTCTCAAACACACCCAAAGTACCAGTTGGATTGACATCCTTTGGTTGTGTTGAAAGGTAAAATGTGAGCTTTGCTGTGTGCGATTATATAATGTGGATATAAGAGACAGCTTGTTCTTTGTGTACAGTTCTCACCTGTCATTTCCAGCCCCGACTGGCTCCCATGCCCATTAGACAGCTTCCTCTCGTTGCTGCAGATCACACCTGATCCAATCCCTGGCCTGCACAGCTGCCTCTCATTCCCTCGTTAACCTCTCAGTCCGTACAGTGGGAAGTTTACTCCCGTTAGTTGTGAGGTTGTCCTACTGGCCTTACCACTTTAGCTTTCTGCTTCCCCATTCTTCACTCTGTAAGCCTGACTGACCTTGGAGAAAAGACACTTCACTTCTTGTGGGTCCAATTAAAAAAGAAAAACTCCAGGCTAAATAAATAATCCAAATGTAATGTATATATTGTATTATATTTATTTACATCATATTATATGTTAGATGTTAATAAGTCTGAATTCCCTTTCTAATTATCAATGGCCACTCGTCAACAATCAGTTGACTCATTTAGCATTTTTAGAATACATTTTTCAATCAAAGTGTTTTTTTTTGTTGAATTTGTTTCATTGAGGACAGGCCCTTTTGTTTTACTCACTCATTCACTTCTCTCTATAAAGTTAAACACATATTTATATATTGAGCAGCAATTCCAGATTTCTGTCATTTTAATAATCGTCATTTCATGTCATCATTGATATGAGTAGAGTTGCACACCTCTCATATATAATTTAAAATGTGTAGCATTACATAACGCCCTACTTTTTCTTTCTATTGTGGTAATCTTTTACAGGCATAGCACATTTCCCGCTCAGAATTTGAACACTCGAATAAAACAGATAAAATATATATGCCTGCAGATTGCAGTTGTCCTTCATTCATCCCAAATTGGTAATTTCTTGAACTGCAGCATTCAGTTATTAGATTAGGATGTAACCCACAGCCAGTGCCCAGTGATATTAATATAAACATTTGCAATTTGCTATAAAATGTCAATGCAGTTGCTTTCATCAAGACCTCGTTTTGCAACTGAGCTGGAGCTGAGCAGTCATCCTCTCATTTATAAAATATGAATCTCAAATGAATAATACATTTTTAAAATGTTACATTCTTTCTTGATAATGAGGCAATGACCACAGCGAAAGATGAGGAGAAATGGGAATCAATGCAAGTCTTAGGTCGCTGTACAGAATGTCTTGTTTATTGGTTGTCGTCATACATTTTCAAAAGGACTATATGCTTTGTATCTAAAGACTCTACAGTGATTTGCACTGTCTCTAAAGACAGATGTAGTAACACCTGGAATACAGAGCAACTCTCACCACATATTTTTGGCTATAGTGCATAACATTCAATTGAATTTCTGGAGATACATCTACTTGTAATTTTGAGATCAAAACATTTTGATAGGCAGGTTTTCATAATTCAGCAATCACCCACATACTGTATCATATTGTAAAGGATTTATGGTGGCAATCACTCTGTTTTGCAGGAGTTTGATGACACTGCAGAGTTAGTTTGTATTTGATAGTGTTTTACACCTGTGGAGGAACAGCAGACACCATCAACACATTGTGCTTATCTTTTTTTGTTCTTCTTTTTTTTGCAAGTTTTCTTTTTTCTGTTAAATATCAGTTTTTGACATAATCTTTTCCACAAGAACAGACTAAAGTAAATCTGTTATATGTTTTGTATACCAACATGCTCACAATGTATCTGAACCATTTTTTCTTTTTAGTGCTAGAACAACATACATAAAAACAGACGCCCTTTTGTTTCGAACAGTATGTGCCAAGTCCACCATGGTGGTACCAGAATAGTGTGATTTTCTTTGTGGATCTCAGACTCATCAAAGGCAGGAGTAAAATAACGGGGCCTGCAGTCATGTACATCAGGCTTCACTTGCAGGAAACTTCAGGAAAGAAAATCACAGACTGTAGTCGGGCACTCAATGATAACATACTGTAAATTGACAAACTTATCATCAGTTCAGTCCCTCTTCTTTTGCATACTTCACATTTAACTTAAAACAAAATTGCAGTCATTCAATATCAATAAGATATACATCATATTTTTTTTATTTTTTTTTTTAGGCCTACTGAACTAAATATCGTTGCATGTGCTCTGAAGAGGAAAACTGGTCCGATTTCTCCCTCGTGGCAGACACATTATGCGTGGCTTTGTTGTGCATTTTAAGGTGATTATTAATATTAATCTCTTTTTTAAATACTTAGTTGTTTGTGTTTTTTTTTTTCACTTTATACATTGTGCAAAAAACAGCTGTATTCTACTCTAGAAGGCCACCAGGTGTCTTGGTATTCATTTTCACTCCGTCTGTTCAACAGCTTTCCCAATCACTTCTTAGGACAAATCTGTTTTTGAAAATGCTCTCGGATAGATTTCCGTCGACCTTCTCGTTAAATCATCTCAAAGTAAACAAACCCAACACATTTTCAAAATGGCAGGCAGAGGCAAGCAAACACAATCCCTAATATCCCTTTGCTTAAGCTGGGCTGAATTTGAACAGCACAAGAGTAACCACTGCAGAGGTCAAAAAACAACTCAAAAATATGCAAAAAAAATGTCTCTCAACTTTCCACTTTTTATTCAAACTGTTCATTATTTGTATCATTGGGCCAGATAATAATAGGATAATAGCAAAAATCGCTCATTTCTCTTCTGGGTCAGACCAGGAAAACTAACAGGGTCAAAAGATTGTGATCAGTTGTGTATAAACAATATATTGCAGTCAGGCTTGTAATGTCTTTACTCACGCTTATGAGATTTAAATTGTAATGTGACTGTGACGTTAAAGTTTTGATTCTCAGCTTTAACTTGTAAGATATCTTAGGAAAATAAGGAAAAGTGGCCCCGAAATGAAGTCTGATTCAATATTTGGTTTGCAAATCTTTTCCAGACTGCCAGGCCGCTATCTTCACTTGATTCTGATATTAGATGTCGCCGTCTGTCTGGTCTTCAGTAGTAAAGCAAGTGACTGACTAGCTGTGAAATGTTTGGCCATAAAAAATGTTTTTTTGAGCTCCCCGATAAGAATTATTGTCCTGCTGCATTTTGTTCAATGTTTGGATGTTAACACCCTCAAACACTGTAAGAAGCTGGAAGTCAGCAAGATCCTCTCATGGTTCTTTCATTTTAGATCCCATCTTCAGTACAGAGTTGAAAAGCACATCATTGTTTTAAGACTCTCTACCTGGACTGCACTGTACAGTAACAAACTCTTCAGGGTTGCGGTGCGACAGTTTGCACCACCACAATCTTTTTAGTCTTTTGTTGCTGTTTTATTAAGGCCTGAACATAAATCTTGAGATTTATTGATTGCAATTCAGCCTCGCTCAAATGTCTTAGTCACCAGTGACTGCCTCTGTGGTGCTGTCAGACAAATGTGCTGACAGGCAGTTTATGACACGTTGTCTCGGAAAGCATTTGTTATAGTGTTAAATATATAATATGTTATAGGTGTGTGTTATATTTCCCCCTTGTCCCTGATGGCCCAACACTCTAAATGATAAAACAAGAATGGCTGTATTACATTAGCGTCAGTCTACTGCATCACTAAAACAACGTAGCAGCCACATCTCCTGGATTTGCATGTTATATACAGAGTATAATACATTTTTCTGGTTAGGTATGATTTATGATGTTTATTTACAAATAATGTGTTGGATCGACATATTTTAACTTCAGCTTGTAAGATAAATTACTTTGAAATGAAAATGTAATATCTCAGCAATGTAGAAAAATAAGTGATATTCATTGTTTTGACATGAGGAAAAGGGTTGGTTGGTATCTAGCACCTATTGCAACCATGTTAATGTATACTAGTCAAAACCACAGAAGACATATGGGTACCACTGACTATATAATATGTAGTTGTTGTTTTATTACCCATGAATCACTCGAATACATTTAATGGGCAACATAATGGCATTTGATAATCTAATATTTAAAGGCCTTCAGATAGAAAAATAATTAGAATAGAATATTGTTTTTCCATTGTCCATTTCTATTAACACATAATTGTTGTTTTTTTAAATAATGTGATATTTGAATGAGTTTGAACTATGCATATTGTACTCTTTTGTGCGTGTGCTTTAAATTCATCTGTATACCTTGTGCTGTGTAAAAGCTATGATTGTTTATAAAGCCCATTTTTGAAAATCCCTTCCCCTGTTTTATTTTCCTTCTAGAAAGGAGGTCCTTCTGCACTTTAATCTATATAAGTCAATTTATCTATATTTATAACGTTCTGATTCCAACTAAATCTTCCATCAAAAGTGTTATTATACACTATTCATAAATACCAAGATTTGTACCTGAAGCTGTGAAAAACCAACTTATTTCTAAAACAGTTCAGCAATCATCAGCCATTTCCTCTCACTGAAAATAAATCTGATGGAATGTGTATCATACGTTGGACATAATTAGGGTTTCCTTTCAAATTACTTTGGACAGCATGCTCTATCACTGAATCGTGTATTTTTTCCCTACTGTTGAACAATCCACTGTACAATATGCTCAATCCCATTTACATATGTCATCCTAAAACACAGAATGTGATGTCAGAAATGTATAACTTTTTTAATTAACAGTTAACTAATCTGACAAAAGGTGTGTAAATGGCATTCCCCCCCCCCCCCTAAAAGTTTGCCATCTTTACTCTTAAAATAAATGTTTTACATTTACAACATAATTCAATGTCTGTGTGCTTTGGCCATTTGTGTTTTTTACCAAATAAAATGTACAGGCTAAAATCATTTTAAAATCATATGGTCATTAACATTCAGTATAGTTTTAAAAGAGCCTTAAATTAAAAACTACTGAGAAAATGAAATACATGTTTTGAATTGAACTATTTTGAAATATCTCTCTCTATTGTTGTCTACGTTAGCACATAATAACGCATCACACAGACCCTGAGACAGGAGGACATAAATGCATACATAAATTAAGGCTCATTTTCACTAAAACCAGGACCAGCTTGTCTTTGTAGCCAAGAGGCTTTATCAATAACTGTAAATAAGATCTATCAGCTCTTACCCTAACATAAAATCAAAACCTATCGATCACTGTGTCAACACTAAGTCACGCCTTTGTTTGTTTCAAAGATATTTACAATGATTGATCGCTTTCTATGTGGGAATTGAGTTTGTCTCATTATGTTCAAGTAATTAGCCAAAATCCCTATGCTGTAAATGTAAAGGTATCTATGTATAGGTGTGTTAAGTCAGGGATTTTCTTAATGGATCACTTTTGTATTTCTCCAAGGTTTGACCATTAAATTCTTCAGTCTTTCTCTTATCCTTTCATTAACCTGGATATTGCTCCCCATCTAACCAACATGGCAACATAATCTATGCAATATAGGGTAAGGCAATTCACACGGGGGTGCATTTGCAATATAACTGATATTAGAAGTGGAAATTAATTGGGCTGCTGATAAAGTTGTACCTCCTCCTGCCTCAGAAGTCATCAAATGCTACCTCCAAAACTAAGTAATTGACCTAGCTGTTTACGCCACCCTGGCAGCGGAGAGGTCTGGGTGTATTTATAGTGAGAGCACTGTCGGGACAGCATGAATTATTAATGGGTCCTGATGTAGATTTATCCGTGACCTCTAGGCCACCTGGGTGCGAACACACACATAATCACACACACATTCACATACTTAATCAAGTGTCTTTGTGGACTAAAATTGTGTCCCTTGTTATGATTTTCCAGGCAAATTATGACAGATGACAGTTGTGCAGTCCAGTAACCCTCAGTAACCCCTATTGTAGCCATTAGTGAGCCTTCGGGTTGTTAATTGGTTCAGAGAAGATGTCTTTCGCCCACTTGGCTTGGTCCTTTGCGATAAATTATTCATAGCTCTGAAGCATTTAGAAAGGTACAGCACATACTTACAGTACATACAGTAGACCTAAACTACACACACACACATACACTCTACACGTCAATAAGAGAACAGTCTAGTTTTGATGCTTCTTACTAGCTTTTGTGTAGACTTTCAACCCACTGGCATAAAGGTCAAGTTCCCCCGGAAACTGGATTCAAATGAATTTAGTGTTATCTCTCTATTGTTGCAAAGGTCATGATCAAAAAACATGTAAACTGATCCTTGGCCTCGTGTGTCTGCTCCCTCCATCCTTTTCTCCTGGCTCAAAGGCGGTACTTTCTCAACAGGTCGGCTTGCCACATGTACTTCCTCTCGGGGAACCTCTCCGGGATCTTGATCTTGCGGAAGTCTTGAATACACTTATCCAGCTCCTCCTCGGTCGTCAGTTTTTCTTTCGCCGGTCTTTTCTTGCTGGTGCTGGTGTCCCGGGAGCTTGCCGTAAGCGTGCGCAGCAAGTCACTCTTTCGCCGTTGTTCGGACTGCTGAATCATTCCGACGGGGCCCTTTTTCGGTGGCCTGTCCAGGGTTTGCACGGTGGTGCGGGGGTGTGACTGGCGGCTGACCGGCCCGCAGATGACCGTTCCCTGGGGAGAGCTGGCTTCTGACTGGCTCTCTGAACTAGAGGTGGAGAGCTCGTTGAAGGAGGTGCCGCTCTCGCCCTCGCCGTCGCCCTTGTGGTTCTTACAGCAGCAGTCGCAGGGTGGGGAGGACCAGCGTGATGGACCACCTGGAAAGACAGAACTTAAATTTAGAATTCAAGCAGAGCTATTGTTTCCACCTTTTTTTCTTTCCTGGGTCGATCATTATGAACAGAAAAAAGAGACGTCGACACAAAGAGAGCCGCAATTTAGTTAGACAGGAGAATAAAGGCAAGAAAGAACCCTGAAGACAGACAGAAAGAACAGACAGCTAACACCAAATGCCTATCACCAAGAACAAAGGCATGTGACATCAGAGACACCCTTCTTGCTTTCAATCTAATCTTCGAAGTGAGCTGGCTGACTGTGTGACAAGGCTGTTTTCTTACAGAGAACTACCAGCTATACATCCATGCTGTCACATGAAACAAGTGGAATAACAAAGGTCCAGATTAACATGCTATGAATGTACCTACAGCAAAACATTGAAGGCAATGGCATTTTGCCTTAATGAAAAGCCCAGCAGTACAAATCGAATACATTTTTTAAAAGTATTTTAACTACACTAAGAGATATTGTTATTTTGAGTCAATTTAATAAACAAATAGAGATTCAAATCTAAATGATGTACTGTGTGTGCAGTGTCATCCCTTTCACCAGCTAACCTATTCATACAAATTCATGGTTGGATCAAATGCTAAAAATCACAATGATCAAAAGAGTTGTGTTATATAGCTATATATATATATATATATATATTTATATGTGTATATATATATATATATATATATATACAGATGTTGAGCTGCCCAGTAAGCATTGCTGTTGCGATTTGGAGGTCAATACATGTCAAGGTCAAGTATTGTTTCAGCAGCATTCAAATAAAATGACTTTCAAAGTATTCCAGGTCTGAACTATCATTTAAATACTGTTGAAACATGTGACCTTTAGATGGCTTAGGTGGGCAGTATTTAAAAGAAACAGACTTTGCAACCTTTTCTTTCTTTATACCTTTATGGAGAATTTTCCCTCTTTTGAAATTCTATGCAATGATTTGATTCCAAGTAGAACAGGTCATATGATAGTTGCTATTGAACTGCTCTCTCTCAAACTTTTAATAATCAGACACTGCTGCTTTCACCTGACCTGGAGCTTAGTGAGAAGGAATGTGTTAAAGAAAGTTCTCAGTGTTGACGTGGCTGAGGCAGCTGCCAAAAAGTTTAGTCTTGACCTATACCGAGAGAGATGCAGTGATCCGCGATCATAGGTGAAAGGAATCAATTGCCCGCCCTAACCTATATGTGATTTTACAGTAAAAGGATGAAAGACACACAGGAACCAGAGTAGCGCCACACCTCTCACTGCGGGAAGAAGCCATTTATTTTTCATGCTAACCTGCTGAATAATTGAAGAGATATCTGTTGCTGATGGACTCCACTCTGTTTAGTGAGGAGAGAGATCAAAACCCTTGAGGCGAACACACACATGTAACACCCCCCCCCCCTTCAGATTTTTTATGCCTTGCCCCCTCTCACATACTTTACACGCCGGCTTCTGCTTTTGATGCATCCTCTGCCCCATCAAATTCGATTGTACCATCATTTCTTTTCATGTGCTACTGAGTGTTCCACTTCAAACAAGATAGTACAAGACTATAAATAATGTTGCTTAAAATAAATGCCCCCCTGCTTTTACTTCTATCCTCAGCACCGTATTTGGATGGTTTACAGAGAGGCAGCAGAACAGAAATCAATTCATCCAACCAATGTTTGTACCTCAGAGCACCAATCATCAACCAGCTGCTACGCATCGTAACTATTTTTATGGTAAATATTTCTTGGACAGCGCCGACACCTAAAACATCTGTTATTCAACACAAATCACAGGAAGATAACAATTGAGTACAGAGCAAAATAAAGTCAGTATGCACACACACACAAACACACACACACACACACACACACACACACACACACACACACACACACACACACACACACACACACACACACACACACACACACACACACTCTAACACATACTCAATGCCTTCCTGCTGTGTTAAATAAACATCACCCTATTACAGGCAGTGACAGAAATAGGACATGACACCGTTTGTCACCCATCATAGTTCTGAAACTCTTTAATTAACAATGTCATTTACAGCGTTCACATGCACAACGACAGAGAATAACAACCATCGTGCTCTAATCGTGTGACTTTTTAATGTACACACACAAGAAATATATCAGCCTTCAATAAATAAAAGACATCTTTGTTATGCAGTTGCATGATAGAAGACGTTAACCCACGATATGTGCAATTATGTCTCTTCCAAACCTTTGTTTAGGGACACATGAGTTAATTTATGTCACTCGGAGTAAATAGCTTGTGCTCTGATCGATGGGACACAGACTCCTAATTGGTGTTTTGAAAAATGGCCCCAGACTCGGTTGAATTGTTGAGCCTGCCAGTAGCCAATCTGCCTGTCCAAATAACATTAACACGATGAGACGGCTAAAGCTGCTGAAACAAATGTCTTAAAGAGCCGTGCGTGCGTGCGTGCGTGCGTGCGTGCGTGCGTGCGTGCGTGCGTGTGTGTGTAGCCTTGCATCTGTATATTTGATATATGGCTTTCTGATAAAACTTAGTAATCACATCCACCTCCTTGTAGCCCTGCGCACTAAGTCTCGACAGTGACATGCTGCTTTAATTTACAGGTATTGTGAATAGCTATTAGCCTCTCCAACATTAAAGACCAGGGAGGGATCACATTTATTTTCTGTCAAACCTTTAGCTTCATGAAAAATTGTCTTGCAAATATTACAATTGAGAAAACCACTTACAGGTAGTTTAAATCCAAGCACTGATAACTGTGATTTGTAAAATAAGTCATTGAGTGGTGTCTTCCCTCTCAGCTACACAGTGATACTTTAATTACGTTCCCAAAAGGGTATCAGTGTTGATGCTTCATGGCACATTAAGTTATGTTAGTGGTAAAACCAATTTCCCCCTCTAATTGAAGTGGGAAAAAGTGTAAATATAAAGACCTCTGTTTTCTAAGTGTTATTTAGACCGCAAGTTTATAATATCTTGCTAATTCATGCCACAATTAAACCAGTCTTGATGTTGTGTTTATTCAGGGTTCTAGTATCTGTCAGGTTGAACTCCTTTTTATTTTTCTTAATTGCTTATGTAAGGTTGATCTTATTGCATCGCATTGTAACATCTCTGCATTATAAGAACCGACAAAGGAAACAGACAGAAATTCTATCCGCTCCAATGCAAAGGATCGTATTAAAATGCATATTTTAACAGTGGTCTCATGATAAGGGTCGAAACATGTTATTTCAGACACCCTCAGTTTAATTTCGCCTAACTGTTAATAATGATTTGCATTTTGACAGGTTGCTCTGGAGCTTCAAAGTTTACACTGATGAAGGTATAATTAAAGGTCAAGGTTTCAGAGTCTAAAGGCTATAGCTGCCACACAAGCAGTTTTGATTTTAATTATACTTGTGAGGAATGATGCATCTTGTTACTGAGTGGCCCAAAGGATGCATCCATCCATCGTTCCAGGAAGATGTTTCTAACTTAGTTTGCTTCTTCCTTTTCTGCACCTGAGGTCATTTAAATGACAGGGCTACCTAGGTGCATCTGATAATACATGATTATTAAAAAAAAGCCATTTCCTATCTAGTCATTTTCAGAGATGAGGTGTTTAAGCCCTCCGAATGCCAGGATTTTGACAGTGTCTTTCTATGACAGTGATACACTAAAAGAATGATCCGCTCACTCAAAAAATAACCTGAGGTTTATTGTTCATACGAGCCAGGAGATATCTTGGGGAGAGCAGGTCCCCATTTCCTGTCAATCACACCCCCATGCATGTCAGCATTTTTGAGAAGATGTAGAATAAATCACAGGAGGCGGAGGGGAGGCGCAGCTACTGTAGCAAGAATCTTTCTGAATATGGACTGAATATTAATGTTTGCGTTTGTAATTTATGGCACCTTATGTACAATTGTATATGACAATGTATTTTTTCATGACAGTTTATTTCTAATTGGGAAATTAAGGGTAAGAAGGGCCATTTACTAATAAGCGTGTTATTTAGTTCAGGATAAAGGACTTGAGGATATGCAATCATACAAGGTTCTGTAGAGCTGTCTTTAATCAAATGTTCATACTCTTAAACAAGTCTTTAAATATTATTCTAGACTCTTTTCATTATTGCTTTTGTTTGCATAATTTCTGAAGGCAGAAATGTTATCATTCCTACAACTTTCTTCAGGCACTATTTTACCTATCTTTCTCTTACTCATATAACCTTGATGAATTTATAAGATAAATGAAGATACCAACAAGCCAAAAAACGAAGAAATTAGTTATCTTTTTTAGATCAGGCATTAGTACATTAGCTACATGCTGTCTGGGAGGCAGCCAGAATGTCATTGTGTCCCTCGGCAAGGCACTTCACCCCAAATTACTCCTGTTGGGACTGTGTGTATTGAGTGTACGTAAGTCACTTTGGATGACAGCATCTAACAAGTGAGTAATGTAAAAACCCTGTATTGATACCTGCAAAAAACAAGCAGCCCAATATAAGAGCAGTGGGCTTGATGCTGGAGGCAGCAAGCTGAAATCTGGAGCTTTAGGCTGAAATTGGGCAGGAAAATGCTTCAGGAGCACTTGCCTTCAGTCTTCAGTAAGGCACTTAATCCACAACATGCTCCAGAGACTGACAGAAAAGACTGGGGTAGTGCTGAGCAGCTCCTGTGTAAAAGTTGATTAGTACATTTTAATCACGGTAAAAGGGCACTTTGTTCAGCATACCTTGAAAGATCAAATCTTAATAAGTGATACGGACGTAGATACGGTCATAAACAAATATTTGAAACACAAACTTTATGACTATGTTCGACGTATGTTTCTTTTATGTCTACATTGTAAGTGAATATGTGTGGTTCTGCAGATACAGCAGCATGTATGTGTGAAACATTTGTGAATGTACAGTATATGCTATAGTATAAAACATGTAGCATCCTGTGCCCTCATAGGAGAATAAGGTCACACTTCCCTTCATGGTTGACTACATTTTTGTGTGGTTGTGTGTGTGTGAGTGCACATCAGAATCCATACGCGTACATCCACATGCATGTAACATGTGAAGGATGATGCACCTTAAGCGAAACACTCATGTAGGTCAGTCTCTGTGCTTTACTGCCACTTCCTTTCCTTCAACATACAGTGTGTGTGTGTGTGTGTGTGTGTGTGTGTGTGTGTGTGTGTGTGTGTGTGTGTGTGTGTGTGTGTGTGTGTGTGTGTGTGTGTGTGTGTGTGTGTAGCCTCTGGTCATCCCTCAGTGTGTAGTGACATTGGCCTTGGAACTATTATCTGTATGCTGTTGGGCAAAGAAAAGGGAGGCTGATGTCAGGTGGGGTTCCCATTCGTGTCATCAGATATGTCGGACTGTCGGCCGTGCCTCTGGCCAGCATCACTCAAATACATGTGTGTGTGTGTGTGTGTGTGTGTGTGTGTGTGTGTGTGTGTGTGTGTGTGTGTGTGTGTGTGTGTGTGTGTGTGACTGTGTATACTCTGTGCAGCACTTAATTCATTTGATCTCATGTTGTTTCTCTTCCAGGGAGTGGTGGGAAGGAAGTCTGATTGAAGTCTAATGACACATGCTCACACACTCTCTCTCTCTCTTTCTCTCTTTCTCTCTTTCTCTCTCTCTCTCTCTCTCTCTCTCTCTCTCTCTCTCTCTCTCTCTCTCTCTCTCTCTCTCTCTCTCTCTCTCTCTCTCCCGACAAGTGCTGTAGGCTCTGATGTATTGATCCCAGCAGGGACCTTCACAACTTGTGTTAGCTCTGGCAAGTAAAGAGACCTGTCTGCCTCACAAACAATCACAGTGGAATAGAATAAACTTTTCCAGACACACACACTGCACACAAAAGAGCTTAGACACACATTTAGTACAAACCTCAGTATCTATCCAGATGCATAAGATCCATCATCTATCATTTTCTTTTGCATCAGGTGGGTCTTTCTCTCAGTACAAACATTGCATAATTTGATTTGTAGAATTATCACAACCAGTGACCGATCTCTGACTAAACTCTCTATTAACCTTAAATTAAAGCTTGTGACCATTAGTATACAGTCTGCAGGTAAGCCCTGATAGAGAACACTAGCAAGCAACTTTAATTGTCTTATGTCCTTCCATTCCCATTAAAGATCAAACACAGGGAAAGGTTGTGCACATAAAATAACTATCAAATGTCTTTAAACAGCTCCTGCAGTACAATTTCAATATTTTTCTTTAATTATAGATTATAGATATTTCCCTCATTGTGTTGGATTTTTCTGAGAGAAAAACGACTTTGAGTGCCTTTGACCCTCTAATAAGGAGCAA
Source organism: Eleginops maclovinus (assembly GCF_036324505.1). NCBI lineage: Eukaryota > Metazoa > Chordata > Actinopteri > Perciformes > Eleginopidae > Eleginops > Eleginops maclovinus. The sequence continues at coordinate 11,387,868 of NC_086359.1, forward strand.
AGCCTTCTTTTTTGGAGTTCACACCTTTTCTCTCCTCTCTGTATGCTTTCCTCAGAACCTTTTTCTATTTTTTGTTCTATTTCACCTGTGTCTTTCCATCTCCACATATATCTCTCTTACCATTCCCCTCCTAATGCCTGTATCGATGGCTTGGCGCATCAGTGGAAGTGTATGGACGATTGCCCCCTGATTGATTTCTGTCATACAGCCTCTCAGCACTGGGAGGCTGTTCCCTGGAGATAAATGATTTCAGCACAGCAAAAGCAAATAAACCTCTTCTATCCATCACTCAGTTGTTTTCTGTATCACACCTCGACTCTGCCTTCTGCACCTCTCTGACACTGTCTGACTCCCTGCATCCTCTCTTCTCACCTTCCTATCTCTTCTTCAGTCCTTCCCATCTTCTTCAGTCCTTCCCATCTTCTTCTGTCTTCCCTGCTCAGATTTTCTTCCATCCACAAGTCCCTTTATTTGCTCCACTTGTGTGTCAGACTTCAACCTCTCTAAGGAAGCAGTTTATTCCAGTGTTATAGTTGAATTTGTAATCAACAGACAAGAAATCATGTCATTTATGATTTTTGGAAAAAACGCAAATGAATTTGAATATATGGCTGAAACCTTCAAGAGCGATGAAATCAGGGAACAAAAACTGATGAGCTCACGGATTGGAAATAATTAAAATAAATCATTACAGCTTGAGTTTTGACAATCATTTGATTTAAGCAGCATAAATTAAACACTATGTCCACTCAAATACTTTTCACAAAACATCAAAACTTATTCATGATGAGTTGTTTTGATTAATCTACTTTTTTATATATACAGTATATCGGGTGCTTTTCGGAAATCAAAACTAAATTAAGCATTTGGAATATGAAATCCCAAATGATCATTTGTTTTACCCTCTAAACATCTATGACTCTAGCTTAACATTAATCTTAATCAGGCACTGCACAATAAGACAAAAACATTCCTAAAATGTTAGCTTATTGTCTGTGCTTACCTGAAATGTAGTTTCCTGTCTACAGCTGATTTCAATACCAAAGTTTACCCAAATTTGAGGACTGCAGTTCTTATTTTGACTGGTCCTGCTTTGTTGCTTCATATCAATAATGATGTAGGTCCATGTTTTTATTTCTCTTAGACCATCCACTGGGTAAGATTGGATCACACTAAAGCACATGACGTCTTTGACAAACAAAATAAAGGGATGAAATATTAAGAACAAGCTTTTTCTAAAAAGCCTGAAACCATACATACACAGATTGTGACTATGATATTTCATACATAATAAACTGAATACATTTTAGACTCAATAATTAATGGACTCACCCCCTCTGATGCTATTACTACAATACCAAGGAATGTTGAGATTGTATGAGTGAGTGTTCAATCTACGCGGCCAAAAACAAAGTGGAAGAATTTGTTCCTCCCTTGAGCATCAGACTGATGTGTAGCACCATAGAGAATCAATCAAAGAAGAAAGAAAATGAGACGCTGGCTGTACCCTGTGTGATTTTCTGGGCATATGAGTCTATTTTCTGGTTGGGAGCTGATGAAAAATGGATTTTATTATCGTTCAAAAGCTCAGAGAAATGCTCTTTGGTCTGCAAAGTCAGTCTTATTTTATTGTCTGTGGAGCAGCTCCTGCAGCACTTTAGCACAACCTGTTAATTGTAATAAATAATGTGATAATGTGTTTATCAATAAAGAGATTATACTTTATTTTATTATATCTTCCAGGGCAAAGAGAGGTTGAAAGAATAGCCACTTAAGTTGACTAATTTAGAGTCTTGCCCAAGGACGTTCAGCGTGACAGATGTTGGTTTAGTCAGGAGTGTGGACCTGCAACAGCCGGCTGTACATCTCAGCTGTCGGACCTCAGCTGTGGGAAGAAGCTTGGTCGGTCAGATATTGATTGAACTGTCCCTGGCCTAGGAAGGAATTCTGGACAAAGATTTCAGCTGCCAAATGAGAATTCAGCATATTAAGAATGCAAGGGGCGTGTGTTCCCAAGCAGATTGTTGGTTTCGAGCTATATTTGCAAGGTTGGCATAATAGATAACGAGAATAAAGCATTTTCTTATCCCTCTCCCTATTTGCCCCTCTCTTCTCCCCCCTTTCTTTCTCTTTATGGAGCGTAATTAGTCCCTCACAAGGCAGCATGAAATTATGTGATTGACTGTTCATCCTAAACCAGCCACTGCTTTTATGCTAACATGTTCTCACCATTGTATATAAGGGAGGAACGTGTAAGATAGAGTCTGAATTTTAATGCAAACCTTTAAAAAATGGACTTACATTATCAACATAATGTGAATAGGTTACAGTGTTGTTATACTGTGTCCTGACGTCTTTGTTGCAAAGATATGAACTGTAATTAGCATGCTAACTGACTAGCTGTTTCTTGATAGATAAAATACTGCCCCCTTTTTCTTTTGAGCAGGCGACTCGGTATAACACGTTGCACATTTAGGGGTAAGTGTGCTTCTTCACTCACGCTTGTTTTGTTTTGTGTCCCTGTGGAGTGGAAATGCCTCTCATCCCTTCAAGCAGGTGTTACATTTTGCTTCTGAGAGTGACACTGTTTGGTGAAAGGAGTTTCCATTTCTAGCAGCACATGCATTTCCCTCTTGCTGTTCCTCATTCTTTCCGTCGATCGATTTTCTCCACTCATCCATCCCTAGAGTCATTAATGTGAATCTTAGTGTGTGTCTCTTATAAAGTCACGGTAATCCAAAACAGTACATCTAAAAATGTATGTAACACATGCCAAATCATGCATAATTCACCATATGTTTTAGAAGCACACTGGCAAGTTTTTTTCGTAAGGGATTACAAGTGGTGCTATGGCAAATTGGCGCAAGTCCCGAAAACAAAATGTGATACAATTCCCACTTGCTTTTATTCTCAGTACGAGTTGAATGTGTAAAAAAAGACATTTGTGGTATGGGAGGTGGATAAAAGAATGAAAGTTTTCGATGGTTCCAACATGAAAGAAAATTGGCCATTAATATCTGACATAGACCAGCAGTCCCCTGATTGTAACAAGGGGTATTTTGAACAACTTCCGAGTGGCTGTGCTGATGCAGGCTCAGTGACATTTTCCTCTTCATGTCCAATCCTCCTGATTACTAATCAAGATTCCTCTCCACATTTAAAAAAAAGTCTCCATTTCAAAGTTCTTTTAGCATTAGCCTCTGATGTCATTCATTAGTAATACTTGCAAATGATTTCCAACCCACCATAACCAGACTGCTCTCTTAAAATTCATCATCATGCAAATTAATGATCCTTCTTAAAATAAAACAGCAACTCTGGTCCATCTCTGCAGCACTCACTGACTGCAACAGGCTTATTATAAAATATACTGCAGATAAAGGCAAAAACTATCATTTTTCCCATAAGTTGTAGAGATGAATTAGTAGATTTCTCCCATAGACCTAATACTAATCTAACACAACCATCCATCCACTATTTTCCAACCCTCCTAATAGTTCTCCATTGGTAAATTGCCCATGATCCATCATCATGTATTAAACATCTGTGCATGTCTTCTTACATCTTGATCCTTAAGTGCACTTGTTTGCTAGTAGATAAAAATATATTCACCTTTTTAATGTGAATGTGAATGTCGCCTTTGGGCAAAAAATGGTTGATTTAATAGTAGCCTCTGACCAGGTGTTTTTTTTACGGGGAGAAATATAAAGTGTTTTTTAATCTGAATGCATCCAAGTGAGGAAGCAGCACAAAATGGTGCAGTCGAAGGGAATACAGACCACACATACAGTAGAGTGCTGCGTTAACAATACAAAAAACAGCTTTACTCTTCCACTGAGGGCTGGATGGTGATGAGAGAGGAACATATGGTCAATTCTGAAAGGTGGATTTAGACAAATTTACCCCACTTTAGGATAAGCATTGGTGTGACTTGAAATAGAAAAAACTGAAAAAAAAACTGACTGAGCATTTGTGCAATAGGGGAATACTTAAGCACACAGTTTGCCACAGTCCCGGTAATAAAAGCACACACTACCAGAGCATTTGTGTCTGCCATGAAAAATATACACAGTGTCCAGTGATAATTTATCTGTGATGTCAGCATCAACAAATAGACTGTTATCGGCAAACAATCACACAGGCATTATCACTTCACAGCAGAGCTCTCACTATCCCCTATCTCTGTTCCTCTGTCACACACATTCAGTCGTTATTCATCTGTGAAACACACACACACACACACACACACACACACACACACACACACACACACACACACACACACACACACACACACACACACACACACACACACACACACACACACACACACACACATGGTTGGGAAGGTTACTTTCAAACCTGCAATTGCTTACAGATTACTGAATGTGTCCTCATGACAGTAATAGTCTTGACTCTGGTGGTTTCAGTCATGTTCATGCGATTATGCTGAGGTTAAATGGTGCTTTCTTTCATTTTGAGTCCACCATTATCATCATCTGCAAGAGTGATCATGCATTTAGATACATCTTCATTCATTATGTATTTGCTTCATCATTAGCAGGATTGGTCCTTATCATCTCTTATTTATTTTCCTTTTCACTTGGCTCACTATCAGTGTCATTTTTTTCAGTTTCTATCATCAAATCTCTATCAATCCTGACCCTTTGTCTCCCGATCTCTCATCTGACCCCCTCTTACTCAGCTCTGCCAACATAATGGAGTGCGATTGCAGACTTTTCTCTTTCTCTGTGTCTCTTTTTCTTTCTTCAATCTGAGTCTCACTTTTTAGTTCTTATTCTCTCCCAGTAACTCGCTCCAAGTCTGTCCTTTGTAGCTATATCCGTGATGGAAAATGATGAGGGTACTACAGTACTTTTCTTCTGATGCTGGTTGAAGCAGTAAGTAAGGCAGCCTTTTTGGATGTTCATAGTAAAAAGTGTCTGCAATGACCTGCCCCTTAGATCCACAAACCAAAGTAGTCTGTAAATAACTTTAGATACAAGAAATTCAGGAAATCTAATGAGTCAAACAAGTTTTGACTTTCAAGAACAGTGCCAAATATTAAAAAAATACCTTTTTCTGTGCTGCTAATATCATCTTTGTCCTGTCTGTACACATCACATAAAGGCAAGTTGTGTATGAACATGAGAAATGTACTATAGCTATGCTGTGTTTTGGTTCATCCAGCTCCACGGGAGTTCATAAACAGTCAACCACAGCCCCAAGTGACCATTTCATTTTAACAATTCATGGGACTGACATTACATTCCTCGAAGAATCTGCAGCCAGACATCTCAAGTGCCTTGGCAGCGAACGCATTGTCCATTTTGTGACCTGGCTGCTGACATGTTACTGTCAGAAATAGTCCTTAGACATCTTAAATATTAAGGATAAAGAAATAATAACTGCCAACAGACTTCTGACAGCATCAATGCTGCATCGAAGATGGATGGTTGGAGTGATGAAAAGATTGACTGAAAGATGAAGAATCAAAAGATTGAGAAAGGCTGTTGTTGTCTTTGAAAGCTCTACAGCCTGAAAGGCTTCTAATCAATACAACCTTATCATGGTGTTATATCCTCTCACGTACTGGCAGGACTCTCTGTACTTGGCCTCTTTATCTCTGATTCCATCATGCTCTCTTTTTTACTTGATTTGTCTTCCTCTTTCTAAGTACCACATGCTCCAGAATTGTTTTTCTTTATTGAGAGGAAAAGCTAGGCAGAAACAGATCCAAACAGATCTGGAGAAATTTGGTCTGAGACAAGCAAGGATCATTTTACATTTGTGCGTATTTGCAGGGTTTAACCACAACACTGTCTTCTAGTGTTGTGCATCTTTCTCTTTAATGCTTTCTCTCTGAGCAGGTGGCTGTGAGAGTGCATGCTTATGAGAGTTTAAAATTGTATCCCCATGAACTCCACAAAAACAGAACACTACTTGAACTTGAGAGATGCTTTTCCCGTTTTACACTCGCCTCCAAGCCTCTACTCTATGTTAAGTGTCTCAGTCTGGAGCATCATCTGCAAAAGGCTCTTCGCAGTTGTTCCATTTTACCTGGAGTATTCCCAGCAGGCAGGGTTTAATGAAAACAGCATAGGACAGTATGTGCAGGAAAAAAAGCATGGTTGGTGAACCAAAAGGAATAGAATATTCCCTGAGAGGGAAGTGACATTCTTTAACTAAACGTTAAAAACGATGTTAATCTCTACATGTTGATGATTTTTGTTCTCTGTCTTTCTTTAGCGAGTAGTTTTAGCCTCCCCAAACCTCCTTTTTATTTTGGAGATTTTTACTTCTGCTTCCCTGCATGTCATCTATTATGTTGCCCATTTGCAGATATTTTGTTAAAACTAGAGACATAATTTTTCTCTGTGTGTGGTCACTCTGTTTTAAGTCACCATTGATTCTTCTCAAGTGTTTCCCACGATGAGAGGAAAAATGTAAAAGAAATGATGGAATGTTTAGTACAGCTTGGGCAAACACAATCCACATCATGCAAGGGGCTCTAAGTAATTTGTGCGTGAGTGTTCTCTGTGCAGTTTATTAGTTTGTGCAAATTGTGACCAAATGGGTGTTCAGCACTATTTAAAAAATGTTCATATAGACCAGATCTGATGGTGATAATGTCAGTAAACGGAAGGACAAATCTGGACTGCTGGTTACCAAACATGGCAGTTCAAATGCTGCACGGCCTTGAAGGGGACAGCTTTGAAATAGAGCTGGAACAGGAACACTTTTCGAGAACTACAAGCTCTGGACAGCGTCCCAGGGGCCTCATTAAGGACTGAATGGAGGAAGTGGGGCACTGCGACCAAACACACAGACACAACACACACATGCCATGTCTCTCTCTCTCTCTCTCTCTCTCTCTCTCTCTCTCTCTCTCTCTCTCTCTCTCTCTCTCTCTCTCTCTCTCTCTCTCTCTCTCTCTCTCTTGCCCACACACACTCATACAGACATGTAATAGGGGAGAGCCTTTGAGCATGACTGAGTGCAAAAGTAATTGGCAGTAAAGTGATGTGTCAGGACTGCTGTACACACCAAGTGCCACACAAACAAGTGCAGACAGATAAAAAGTAAAACAGTTTGATTGTGACACTTTAGAATTTTTTCACAGTAAATGTCAGAGACCTTAATCGAAACCCCATTTTTTTTGGTATGCTATGCTGCATCTTTGTTAATTCAGTCAATTCATTTTGTGTGTGTGTGTGTGTGTGTGTGTGTGTGTGTGTGTGTGTGTGTGTGTGTGTGTGTGTGTGTGTGTGTGTGTGTGTGTGTGTGTGTGTGTGTGTGTGTGTGTGTGTGTGTGTGTGTGTGTGTGTGTGTGTGTGTGTGTGTGTGTGTGTGTGTGTGTGTGTGTGTGTCTGTCTGTTTTGGGTCATTAGCTACAGCAGCTTTGGCTCATTGTGACTTTCAGAGCATCTCAAAAGTTGATCTCACGCTAAGTGTCATCAAGCCTCTCGTCTTTTCACACAGCTGGTGAGCATGAGTGTGTACTTTTCAATGTGTGTGTGCATATACTGAGAGAAGCCTGCCTTCCGACACACTACATTTAACTCTTCTACAGCTCAGTGACAGAGCTCCATATGGTGGCTCTCAGTTTCTACCTGACACACCCTTCACAATGTGTGATTTATCTCTCTTTAATAGGCAGGTCACCATACATACACACTCAAGAAAGACACACAACTAATTCATAATGCAGTAAAAAGGAAAAGTCACCATTTTCTATTCAGGTGCCGGCGATGGTGACTTTAAATAAAAAGACAAAAGACCTTGTGTATTGTATATCCATGACTGAAGTACACACCTGCTTTCTTGTGTTCTGTCAAAAGAGTAAAGTGATTAAATAAATGACACAGAGTTCTTTTGGCTCAGCAAGCTAAAGCATGAGTGTTCAGTACCATTTGCTCACCATGTCAAAGATTCAATCCAACCCACATATTCATCTGTTCTCCGTTGCATATAATCCCTCTCCTCTAATTTTTGTTTAGATACTTGCTGAAAAACAGATACTGTGGGCATGTCACTTGTTATTCTATTACATAAACTGTCACTAGAAACATGGTTCAAATATGTTTTAAAACATATTTTTATCATTAAATTATATTTAATTTTGTGATTAAAAAATGTGTTTGTTTAAACATGGTTACATGGATCATAGTCATTGTCACAAGAAATGTCCCATATTATCAAATAGTACATAGTTGTTAGGTATCTAAATACTGGATAAGTATATTTTTATATATTTTTTATGTTTTTAAGCAGGTATCAATGAAGGTAATTTAAAAGAATCCATTCAATAAAGTCAGAATGAAAATGATATATACGTTTCTTCACTGTGGCTTAATAGGTTAGCTGACATTTGACAGTTCAGTGCTGTTTTGTAATTTAATGGTGGAAGAGTGTAAGCTTAACAGTGTTTATTTTCAGTCTCTTAATTGATTTATCCAGCTTTACCGTAGATGGAGACTGACTGCAGAGACTTAGCTGCAACTGAGGAAAAAGCAGCTCAGAGGTACTTCATGCCTTGAAGCTCCTCTTATAGCATCCACTCATGTGGCATCCAATCAAATTTACTGTAAATCCAAATGCATGCTAATGTACATAATCGAGTTATTCCTGGCATACAGATCCAGTATGCACACTTTCCCACAGGTAAACTCCCAACTGTTTATAACATACAGCCGTTGTCTTGTAATGAGGCCAGATGGCGCAGTAGGAGGGTTTGTATTTTTCTCCTCCTCACCAGGGGTAAAAGCATTTACAGTACATCGTACTACCCCCTCGCAGGAGCAGCAGCAGCAGCAGCGTACTGTCAGATAGGCAGACAAGCAAAACAGCTTTTATGATCTTATCAAATGTACATATTATTCATAAAGTGCTCTAAGACATTCTCAATTGGCTGAAATATATAGACCTTTCTTCAAGGAAGACATTTTGACTTAAACCTTAAAATGTATAAAAACAACAAAGAACAACTACTCCTACACCCATTTCTATACTTGACCATTAAGCTTCCTTGATGTGCAGAAAGGAAAGTTGAAGCTTGTTATAACCCATTTTTAAAAATGCAGCGTGAAAGTTGATTGCAGGAGGCAGGTGTTGAATGCTTTGTTTCCATGTGTGCTATAAGGTTTTCATGTGCCAGATATCAGTTCCCTTAAGCTGTACTTGTGAATCAGCAGGACAACAGAGGGAATGAAAATTGCTCTGAATTGCTCCTTTTTTTTTCTTTTATTGGTATTCTCCGTTAAACCATATGGTGCGCTTGATGTTCGATTGAATTCTGTGGACTTTTACTGGCCTCGATTCCAAACTTAACTCTCCTTTTATCCTTCCACTCTACAGCCATCCTGCTGTCCCTTAGTGATAAACCACATCCCTAGTCTTCTAATTGGTAGGTATTCTCGGCCATTACCTGAGCGATGGTGGGGTGGAATCGATAAGAGGCACAATGCTAAATGATGCGTCCTGCTGCTTCACTCTCTCTTTAATTCTCGCCGTCTATTTCAGTCTTTGCCCATTTTACTCTCTCAATCACCCTCTCTGTTAAAAATCTCAGTATCCAAGGCAACAGCAATTCAATCTCAACAAGGAGTTGAAGGGAACTGTCTTTTAATTTGTCTTTATTACTGCAACGTTGTTCTTTTCTTCGTCATCTTTCCATATTTTCCACGCAAGCCATGTGAAACTGCAAGCAAGGTGTGCATGTCTCTCCGTGCTCCATCAGCTTCGTAATCAATGGAAATCTGTTTCTCAATCAATGATTGTAATTTACCCCCAGCACCCCCCACGTATTTAATTATGCATTATTCACTGTGTGTCACCGGATGACATAGTAGGGCCTGTTTGATGAACAGTCCTTTAATGGACTTTGATGACAGATGTGAATGAAGGGGACATCATGCCGCAGAAATAGAGAGAAGAAGCAAATGGAAATGAGAGAGCGTGGGGTCAGATAGCACATGGCTATTTAAAAAAATGAGGGTATTAATCTTCTAGTCAACTGAGATAAAAAAAAAACGGACAAAGAGGAAGAAACAAAGAAGGGAAAATTATGTCTGTGCCAGTTTCAGAGTTGCTCATCACTTCCAGTTTCTGATGAACCTTTTTTCGGTTTAAAATAAGCAAATGAATATCATAATCATCATAAAGATCATCTTCATCACCCTACATTCACTTAGAGGCAAATGCAAACACTCAGCGTAGCACCTCATTGTGGGTAAACATTTATCTGTCTTTCTTTGCAATGCAGCACTTTGCGTATACCATTTGAATAGGGGCACCTTCATTCCAAGCTGTGTGAATAGACTGCACTACTTGGACCATTGTCACGTCTGAGCTTCTGGAATATGCGCTTGCATACAGAGAAGAAAATGAATAAATTCCCTCGGGTAGAATTATGTAGGGGTAAAAATCTTATTTGACGCCTGCAGTGAGCAGTCCCGCCAGATTATTCTCCTAAGCGACGGCAGAAAAAGGTGACAATCAGTGATTTCTAGCGCGGGGCAGAACTGTATAAAGCTCTGTCATGGTCTAACAAATACCAATAAACAAACAATAGATGATGAATGAGAGCGAGGGAAAAGCAGATAAAGGGTATTTAAATTTAATTTTCTTTATGGTCAAAATATTTCAATGTGAAAAGATTCAACATCTTGAGACAACAGTTTGTAGTCTAAAAACATTATGTAATATAACATACCCTTTTGCTTTTTTTTAATCAATTCCCCCAAAAACATTTGAATGTCAGAAGAAAATAAATAGATGTGGACTCAATGTTGTGGACTGGAATAAGAAACGAAATGTAGTTATTCTGCTTTCTATTTACTTAACATGAGATTTTGTCAATCAATTTCCTGCTATGAAACCGCACCAATCTTTCATTACAGATTGTACTCCATATGCTGACAAAATAAACAAACCAGAGGTGAAAGAATATACATGTTCCCATGCTTTCCAAACAGCATGATAAATAGAGACCTTAATAGAACACAAGGAGGACTGTAAATTAAGCAGATGTATCCAATATGGGTATTGACTTTTTCCTACTAGCAGAATTACGTTTCAACCTTGCATAATATAAAATCTCTGCAAGCTAAGAATAGTTTCTCCTTCATTTGAAGCAGTTCAGCTGAAATTTCCGCTTGCATGTTGTTTTTTAATTAGGACATTCTCTGAATTTCAGCGGGTAATCTGTGAGTTTTCCTGAAAAGCTCTTACTGTTCTCCAGACCAATTAAAATGCTGCGTGCGAAATGGCCTCGAAGGGCCCGTAAGGTAGTCTAGCCTTGTGGTCGAAAGGCTTTCTGTCAAAACGTATCCGGCGAAGCTGAAGATATTTGCATATTATGCACGGAAACAGATTTAGTTATACTGATACTGAGCCTGTACTTCTGTGTTTAAGAGGGAGTGGGGGTGGTTAATCACAGCAGCAGGATTAACCGGCAATCACTCTATAGCACTTGTAACCTAGAAAAGCCCTTACCGTAATTTCAAAGCAATGTCACTTTTAGACAGAGGTACGCAGGGGATTTCTGTAGCAGAAGCCCTTCAGACTTTTTATTAGCATCAGTGTTGGGAACATGCTGACAGACTGTAATATTCAGTCATTAAAGCCTGTGTTAATTGAGCTCTAATCACCTTGTCAAAACTTAACAGTGGATACATGTGGAGCTGGGTGGTCAGTTGATGTAAACTAAATATTCTGCTCGAAACAGACAGCTGTATTTAGTCTATTAGGATTAAGATGTCATATTCAATTATTTAATATCGCATTACACTTCACATAACCTGATCAAAAAGGGTGCGCATCATGCAGTAGAGAAATTCTAATATTGAATTTCTAGTCTTATAAAGGATAGCTCACCATTTTGGCAAACTTACATATTTGCAGTATTTCCAAGAGTATGATCACATGGATGTCTTGTATCTACACCTTCAGTACAGAACTCCAGTTAGGGCATTTCTAGTTTAGCCTAGCAACACATTAAATATTTATAGTTCAAGAAACCATTCAGCATTTGCAGGACTACCAACGCCTTCAAAACTTGCTATATTAATGCTGTAATTGTTTTAGTTCAACTCGTACAGATAAGAGATGACAAATTGTGCATTCAGGGAGAGATATGCATTAGAGTGTTTTCCTGTTGGCCAAAAGTGAGGCACAGTGACATAGTCAGGTTAGCAGGTTTAGTACCATTGTGCATGTACAAACACCAATTACCCGTGCACACCAACATACATCTAAACATGCTTTATAGCTTGACATGCTGCACAGAGGTACTCGAAAACTCTTAACACTACACGTTTAGTTTCCCTTATTTCAAAAGTATTCTAATGTTGGATTTGTCTTCAATACCTTATCAGTTATTGCATCCTTAGCTTGATTTTAGAAATCCATAATCTAGAGTATTAGTGAAATAGATTTGAGTGTGTATGTGTAGAAAAGGTAAACAGGCGGGGACTGCCGTCTACACACAGCCAGGCTGATGGATGAAATGGCTTACAGAGGACACAAGCGCTGTGACATTGATGGACAGTCTGATATTGCCTCCCTAATCTTGCCTCCGCTCATTCTCACACACACACACACGCACACGCATATGCACACGCACACACACATAGCACACACACACACACACACACACACACACACACACACCTCTGTACCTTTTTTTTTTCTGTACCCTCTTATTTCTCCTTTCTTCCTTTATTTCTTTATATCTCTCGTCACGTCCTTATGGGTTCTATGATGTCTAATTTTCTGTGTGTTCTGACTGTTTTGCTTCTTCCTCACACTCTTTGCTCTGCCGCACCCTTCAACACTGCTTCTGCGCTCTCTGTCCTTCTTTGCCCTCACCAACATGCTCACAAACACACAAATTCCTATAATCATTTCACAAGATCAAACAGCCATTACTTTGAGTGAAGGACACATTTTCTAAAAAGAGCTAAATAACGTTAGCTGTTACTATATGATGCCTTTTCAACTCTATTCATTAAACATTATTGGAGAAATTGAGGGCGATATGTAATCTTGTCAAATATAATTTTTGGCGTGACACTTGAGTAATATCCTAGTTTTTGCAGTGATAGATAATCCATATTAGAGAGGGAAATATGACCTGTTTATCTAACAACCAAAAACAGTTTCCAAAACAATAATAATAAAGGAGTGGATGTTTATGTTCAGGGGATCTATTGTTTTTTGCTAGACCACACAACCTATTGAACAATGCCTCTACCTGCACCTCTTTTCTAGCCCTGTATGCAGTAAATTATGGCATGCCATCGGCGCTTCCCATCTGTTACCTTTTATTAATTACTGCAGTTTGTTTCATCTGTCTGTATGTAACATGAGGTTACCATCTGCTGCTATTTTTGTCTTTAGACTTCCTTTTATTAATGGACTCGCCCACTCCCATGTATTTGTTTCTCTCTAATTTTCATGGGACTTTGCATTGAGTTGTGTGTACAAATTAAGAGAGGGGAATGAAAGCAGTTGGATAGGAAACCCCCTCAGGGATTACTTCGTCAAGTGAGAAGAGAACAACGACTGAGTTATGTTAATTTGACTCATATGCTGTTTACCTTCGTCCTTGTATTAGATACAGGTTGCATAAGTCACCGATTTACAAAACCTCAGCCAAGAGTGCGAATCTAACCTGAGTCTGAAGGTCTAATGGCTGAATGAAGCCTCTGTCTGTCTCTCCTGCAGAGGGCCCAGTTTGCTCCAGCTTCCTATCTGCTGCCTGTCTGCCAGCTTGTCGCTATGCCAGCCGATTAACCTGCATGCTCTTACTGTCACTTGTCTCTTCATGCCAGGAAGGAATGCTTTCTCTCTTCCGAAGAAGAAGCATTATGTGATGGAATAGAATTAACACACAGCAAGGCCTAATCATTTTCACAGTTTACCTTTTCTCTCCTATCTTCTATACCACCCACACACAGTCTCTCACAACCTATTGTCCCTACTCTCTTACTACCTGGAATAGTGTTCTTTTTACCACAGTGATGTTTTTGTGTTTGTCTTTAGTTTCCCCTCTTACCTGCGACCTCATTCACTCTGACCTGGTTGTGCAGAAAAATGGAGTATTCTACCCAGCATGGGTTGTAGAAGTGGAAAATAGGAGGCACTCTGCGACCTAGCTACAGCCCGCTGTTTGATTACAGCAATCAATCGAGAGGCACAGAGAGATAGATCTAGAGAGTGTGTGTCCACGTGTACACAAGGGTAGTTGTGGGTCAGACAAGGCAGAACAGACAATCACAGAGGGCTCTCAAACACACTCTTCACTCCACTCTGGTGCTCATCTGAAGAACATGTGGGACGAATATCAAAGAGAACACCAGATTCTCTTGAAGAGGAAGTAAAAGACCAACAAGAACACATTGTATCCCTACAGGACCACAGTTAGATCCCCTGGCTTTGAAATGGGTCAGCCAGTGTGGGAGGTTTCAGTTTGAGGTTAACACGCTCACATGCTCCCTGCCGACCAATCATTGGTTCCCTCTGATGCATTACTTCCTCACTCCAATAACAGCTTAAATGTGGAACACAGGTCAGCCTTTCCATTCTTGAATTTAAATCATATCCACGTTTTGGTGGCCACTGGTTGTGAGATTTCATAGTGTACTGTGTGTATTTGTGCAAGTTTTTTTTGAAGAAAAAAGCATGAATAAATGAATGACTGATGTACACTTCAAAATGCTTTTTGAATAAAAAAATCCCAAATCATATCCTCCTCTCACATCTCTGCAACCACTGTTGCCAAAGTCCAGTTCACAGATCTGCATATCAATCCGGGTGTTACACAACACTCTCTTCAAGGGCTATCCTTAGATGTTTTGCATGAACGAACTCATTTGAATTGCACCAATCTGACCAAATGACTTTCTGAGGTGTAAAGATGCTTCTGAAGTTACAGAGGTGAGATGAGTTACGATTGTCCGTTAGCAATAGTTAGTCGAACTGGAAGCAGTAGCACAATCAAAATGACTCGATAATGATCTCGGGGACAGAGAGATTTATCCTGCCTTCCGTCACTGTAATGAGAAACTATAAGAACCACTCTGATTGGGCCCCCGGAAGAAGTGGCAGCAAATGTTGGACAATTGTTCCTAGAGACATTAAAATTCCCAGCGGGCACTTTGATAATGGCGGCACCGCTATATTAAACAGTAAGCACTTCCATAATTCCTGCACATTCCATCAGAAAGGTGTATACAGTTGCTAATGAGACAGGGGATTGGTTCTTCACATCAAACAGCTGGATCCACAGGGACACAGATTCAGACTCTAACCAGAAATGCAGATAGATGTGCCGGATTACCAATGATAATAAGCTTATTTAGCTGGATTATAAAGATAACTTCATCTGATTATATCTGTCAGTTTTTTTTGCAATGGACGATCATCTGCAAACTGAAGGAAAATGTGAACAGCCTTGTGTTTGTGCAGCTTGACAGGCAAATGGTGGAACACCTGCTTGTGATTATTCACATACCTCGAAACACTCTTGTAAGTTTTTTTGGAACAATATATTGATAAAATAACTTCAAAACTTTTAACTTGATTACCTAACCCAGAAAAGGTAATCGGCGTCAAACTGGACAATTGTGAGGCTGTGGTGGAGGGGAGGACCCTGAACAAACTGTTGTCCATCATGGATAACCCCACCCACCCTCTCCACCTGCAGCTGGACAGCCAGCGGAGCTCCTTCTCCAACAGATTGCTCAATCTCCGCTGTCACAAGGACAGGTACAGGAGAACATTCCTGCCCACTGCAATAACTCTGTACAATAATACCCCTCTGGCTGGCAGACAACTCACTGCTCCATAGCCTCTCTGTAAACTGGACTTAACATGCAGTCCTTCACACTGAACATTGTACATTTACACTATATTATTATTGCCTTTTTGTACATTTGTATATTTCATTTTCATCCATCCATCCATCCATCCATCCATCCATCCATCCATCTTCTCCCGCTTTTCCATCAGGGTTGTGGAGGTAACAGCTCCAGCAGAGAGCCCCAAACTTTCCTTTCCTTTGCCACATCAACCTAGCTCTGACTGGGGGATTCCAAGGTGCTCCCAGGCCAGCGAATAGATATAATCCCTCCACCTGGTCCTAGGTCTACCCCTCGGTCTCTTCCCAGCTGGACGTGCCTGGAACACCTCCCTAGGGAGGCGCCCTCCTCACTAGGTGCCCGAACCACCTCAACTGGCTCCTTTCAACGCAAAGGAGCAGCGGTTGTACTCCGAGTCCCTCCCGGATTACTGAACTTCTTGCCTTATCCCTAAGGGAGATGCCAGCCACCCTGCGGACAAATCCCATTTCGGCCGCTTGTATCCGCGATCTTGTTCTTTCGGTCATGACCCATCCTTCATGACCGTAGGTGAGGGTAGGAACGAAGATGGCCCGGTAGACAGAGAGCTTTGCCTTCTGGCTCAGCTCTCTTTTCGTCACAACGGTGCGGTAAAGCGACTGCAGTACCGCTCCCGCTGCCCCGACTCTCCGGCCCATCTCACGCTCCATTGTTCCCTCACTCGAGAACAAGACCCCGAGATACTTGAACTCCTTCACTTGGGGTAAGGCCTCATTCCCGAACTGGAGTGGACAGTCCATCGGTTTCCTGCTGAGAACCATGGCCTCAGATTTGGAGGTGCTGATCCGCATCCCAGCCGCTTCACACTCGGCTGCGAACTGATCCAGTGAGTACTGAAGGTCACAGACCGATGAAGCCATTAGGACCACATCATCTGCAAAAACAAGTGATACAATCCTTAGCCCACCCAACTGCAGACCCCCTCCCCCACGACTACGCCTCGAAATCCTGTCCATGAATATCGTAAACAGGATTGGTGACAAAGCACAGCCCTGGCGGAGGCCAACCCTCACTGGAAATCGGTCCGACGTGCTACCGAGGACCCGGACACAGCTCTCGCTTTGGGAGTACAGAGATCGGAGGGCCCTGAGTAGAGACCCCCTCACCCCATACTCCCGCAGCACCTCCCACAGTATCTCCCTGGGAACCCGGTCTTACGCCTTCTCCAAATCTACAAAGCACATGTAGACCGGATGAGCGTTCTCCCAGGCCCCCTCCAGGATCCTTGCGAGACTAAAAAGCTGGTCCGTCGTTCCACGACCAGGACGAAAACCGCATTGTTCCTCCTCAATCTGAGGTTTGACAATCGGCTGGACCCTCCTTTCCAGCACCTTAGAGTAAACTTTCCCGGGGAGGCTGAGTAATGTGATGCATCTGTAATTGGCACACACCCTCTGATCCCCCTTTTTTAAAAAGTCTGCCACTCCTTCAGTACTGTTTCCGACTTCCACGCAATGTTGATGAAACGTGTCAACTATGACAGTCCCTCAACACCCAGAGCCTTCAGCATTTCTGGGCGGATCTCATCCACACCCGGGGCTTTGCCACTGTGGAGCTGTTTAACTACCTCAGTGACTTCCCCCCCGTGAGATTGGAGTTGATCCCGCTTCATACTCCAGCTCAGCCTCTGACATAGAGGGCGGAGTTGTCAAGTTCAGGAGTTCCTCAAACTGTTCCTTCCACCGCCCTAACACCCTATCAGTTGAGGTCAACAGCGCCCCATCCTTACTGTACACAGCTCGGATGGTTTCCCTGCTTCCCCCTCCTGAGGTGTTGGACGGTTTTCCAGAACAACTTTGGTGCTGACCGAAAGTCCTTCTCCATGGCTTCTCCGAACTTCTCCCACACCCGCTGCTTTGCCCCGGCCACGGCTCAGGCTGCTGCCCTTCGAGCCTGTCGATACCTTGCAACTACGTCAGGAGTACCCAGGGATAACATATCCCGAAAGGCCTCCTTCTTCAGTCGGACGGCTTCCCTGACCACCGATGTCCACCAGGCACCTAAGACCTTGAGACCACAGCTCCCCACCGCAGCTTCGGCAATGGAGGCTTTGAACACCGCCCCCTCTGGTTCAATGTCCCCAGCCTCCTCAGGGATGCATGAAAAGCTCCACCGGAGGTGTGAGTTGAAGGCCTCCTGGACTTGGGATTCCTCCAGACGTTCCCAGTTCACCCGCACTACACATTTGGGCTTACCAGGTCTGTCCAGAGGCTTCCCCCGCCACTCGACCCAACTCACCGCCAGATGGTGATCTGTTGACAACTCCGCCCCTCTCTTCACCCGAGTGTCCAAAACATGCGGCCTCAGGTCCGATGATACGATAACAAAATCGATCATGGACCTTCTGCCTAGGGTGCTCTGGTACCACGTACACATATGAGCATCAATATGTTCGAACATGGTGTTTGTTATGGCCAATCCATGACTAGCACAGAAGTCCAGTAACAAACCACCACTCCGGTTCAGATCAGGGGGGCTGTTCCTCCCAATCATGCCCCTCCAAGTGTCTTCATCATTGCCCACGTGTGCGTTGAAGTCTCCCAGCAAGACTAAGGAGTCCCCTTCAGGAGCCCCATACAGGACTTCTTTCAGGGTCTCCAAGAAGGCCGAATACTCTGAACTGCTGTTTGGTGCATAAGCACACACAACAGTCAGAGTTTCCCCCCCATAACCCGCAGGCATAGGGAGGCGACCCTCTCGTCCACTGGGGTAAACTCCAACAAAGCAGCACTCAACCGGGGGCTTGTGAGTATCCCCACACCCACTCGGCGCATCACACCTTGGGCAACTCCGGAGAAGAATAGAGTCCAACACCTATCAAGAAGTAAGGTTCCAGAGCCGACGCTGTGCGTAGAAGTGAGCCCCACCAGATCCAACTAGCAACGCTCCAGCTCCCGCACGAGCTCCTGCTCCTTCCCACCCAGAGAGGTGATGTTCCATGTCCCCAAAGCCAGCTTCTGCTGCCCGGGTCTGGACCGTCGAGACACTCTGCTTTCACTGCCATCCTTCTGGCAGCGCACCCGACCCCATCGCTGTTTCCTGTAGGTGGTGGGCCCGCGGGACGGGAAAGCGGAGGTGTTGCCCATGTTGCTTTTTCGGGCTGTGCCCGGCCGGGCTCCATGGCAAGCCCAGCCACCAGACGCTTGCCGACGAGTCCTCCTTCTGGGCTTGGCTCCAGAAGGGGACCCCGGGCTTCCTCCGGGCTGGGTATCCTCACTTTCAAGTGTGTTTTTCATGAGTCCTTTTGAACCAATCTTAGTCAGGCCCCTTACCTGAGACCAATTTGTCATGGGAGACCCTACCAGGAGCACAAGGTTCCAGACAACACAGCCCCCGGTTTCATCTGGGCACACAAACCTCTCCACCACGATAACGTGCTGGTTCTCGGAAAGGATTTCATTTTCATTTATTTGTATTTTTACTTTATTTTTTAGTTCTAATTATTTGTATTTGTTTTGCTTCTCTTTGTATTTCACTGCTGCAATGCAAAACATTTTTCCCAGCTTGGGATAAATAAAGTACTTCTGATTCTGAAGTTTCTTAATTATGCCTAATATCAGTAAAAATGAAAGGTCCGTTCATATTTATAAAGTTGTTAGAAATGTTAGATTGCAGTTATTTTGAAACTATTTTGCTAGGGAATATATCGTCTTGTATCAAAGTCTGTTTATTTTATTTCTGCCATCGTCAGGTTACTGCTTGTCTATAAGGAGAAGTTACTAGTTCCAACCAAAACGAAATATACTGTATGGTATAGCATGTGAATCTTTGATACTTTACTTATACCCGATTAGTAAACTCAGTATTCATCGTATTCATATTATATTTAATTCATCATTCATTTTCTGTTTGCTTGAAGTCTTCTTTTGACACAATTATTAGTTGCATTCCCACACACATCCAGCATATGTGGTCGTGGTTGGGGTTGTCAGTGTGAACAAAGGAATTGATTTACATAAAAACCTTTGTGTCAATGTCTCTTGATCAGCAATCCGAAAGGGTGTCACAAAATGTAAATAATGTTGTTATTTATTAGATGTTTTTTCTACCATGAGCTGAGAGTTGGCACCAAAATACTCTGCACCAATAAATAGTTCTGTTCAGATCAATGGTGATATTGCCTCTGGACATTTCTTTGTAGCTGAGGCAGGAAATGCTTCACAGTTTTTTGCATGAATCCTATCTAGCATTGTGCAAATTCCAGAAAAGTTCAAGGTCTCAATTTAACATCAAAGACATCACCATTGTGCTCGTTTCAGACAAACATGAAAAGGCATTTGGCAGTTTAGCATTTCTTTCTTTCATTCCTAATCATATACTTTATTAGATACTTAGCGTCAACGAAAGTAAGTGGCCCTCATCACTCTGCTGTACCATCACCTCCACCATAGCTACCTTTGAACTAGCCAGATGCTCACATGAGACTCATTTGCATAAATGATTTTCAAACACCATAATAATATGCATAATTGATGCTCAAAGCCCCAACAACTGCAGCTTCCCAATGGAAGCAAGTGTAATAACACTGTATGCAAACATAAGAAGTACTTTTTATATATTTATGTATAGCTAAAAATAACTTGTGTACGTGGTTAAGTGCTTCATGACATACTCATTGTATATTGTGTTCTGTTCTACCTCCACCCTTCCTACTGTTTGTTTTGTTACCGCCACACACTTCCTTCCTACCAGTAGTTTGTTAGTTTCAGCTTCATGGACTAGATTTTATTTAGCAGAAGAAAATTGATTTAGATTCAGAGCAAGATGGCGCCGAGGATGGCTGCCGTGTCTCGAGCTCCTCAACAACTCCACATCTTAGTGTTTTTATTGTTTTACTTTGTTGGTTGTTTTTAACTTTTTTTGCAACATGCAAACCGCCCAAGCGAGCCCTATCATCCAATATGATAGAGAACAACTTTTACACATCAGGTCGCTGGTGGACAGCAATAATCCACGACGACCTGCAAACAATGGAGAGTCTCCGTGTTTACCTGCTGGAGCTCTACCTGTGGAGCGCAGGAGGAAGAGACCACGAGGTTCCCGGGCCGGGGTCCTGGTCAGGCTGAGGAAACGTGAAAACAGGCCTCCTCTACCGAGTTTACTTCTGGCAAATGTCCAATCCCTGGATAATAAGCTGGACGAACTCCGTAGCAGGGTGGCATTTCAACGGGACATTAAGACCTGTAATGTTTGTGTTCTGTTCTACCTCCACCCTTCCTACTGTTTGTTTTGTTACCGCCACACACTTCCTTCCTACCAGTAGTTTGTTAGTTTCAGCTTCATGGACTAGATTTTATTTAGCAGAAGAAAATTGATTTAGATTCAGAGCAAGATGGCGCCGAGGATGGCTGCCGTGTCTCGAGCTCCTCAACAACTCCACATCTTAGTGTTTTTATTGTTTTACTTTGTTGGTTGTTTTTAACTTTTTTTGCAACATGCAAACCGCCCAAGCGAGCCCTATCATCCAATATGATAGAGAACAACTTTTACACATCAGGTCGCTGGTGGACAGCAATAATCCACGACGACCTGCAAACAATGGAGAGTCTCCGTGTTTACCTGCTGGAGCTCTACCTGTGGAGCGCAGGAGGAAGAGACCACGAGGTTCCCGGGCCGGGGTCCTGGTCAGGCTGAGGAAACGTGAAAACAGGCCTCCTCTACCGAGTTTACTTCTGGCAAATGTCCAATCCCTGGATAATAAGCTGGACGAACTCCGTAGCAGGGTGGCATTTCAACGGGACATTAAGACCTGTAATGTTTTGGTTTTCACGGAGACTTGGCTCGACCCCACGATACCGGACGCCGCCATTGCTCCACACGGATTCTCCATTCATCGCCAGGACCGGACAATAAACTCAGGGAAGAGCAAGGGAGGAGGTGTCTGCTTCATGATCAACAACAACTGGTGCTCAGATGTGGAGATCATTTCTTCGGACTGTTCTCCCAGCCTAGAGCACATCATGATCGGATGCCGGCCTTTTTATCTGCCGAGGGAGTTCACATCTGTTGTTCTAACAGCAGTGTATGTTCCGCCGCACGCTGACAACAACACAGCGCTGGAGGAGCTGTATGGGATTATCGACAGGACAGAGACTTCTCGGCCAGAGGCCGCATTTATTGTGGCCGGGGATTTTAACAGAGCCAACATGAAGAAAGTCCTGCCGAAATACTATCAGCACGTCAGCTGCCCCACGCGCGGTGGAAATACACTGGACCATGTTTACACTCCTTTCCGGCATGGATATAAAGCCCTCCCCCGCCCCCCCTTCGGCAAGTCAGACCACATATCTCTTCTTCTGCTCCCTGTTTACCGGCAGAGACTGAAGAGGGACCGACCTGTGACAAGGACAGTGCAGCGTTGGTCCGAGCAGTCTGACTCTGCTCTCCGCCACTGCTTTGGCATCACGGAGTGGTGTGTGTTTGAGGAGGACGATATAAACACACACACTGACGCGGTCATTTGCTACATCGGCAAATGCATCGATGACGTCGTGCCGCGGATTACTGTACGGACATTCCCAAATGAGAAGCCCTGGATAAACGGCGAGGTCCGAGCTAAACTTAAAGCACGGGCCATCGCGCACAGCGGCGGTGATTTGGATGAGTACAGGAATTCCAGGTATGCACTCCGGAGAGCTATTAGCAGTGCGAAAAGACAATACAGGGACAAGGTGGAGTCGAACTACAAGGGCTCCAACGCCAGAAATATGTGGTCTGGACTAAAAACAATAACAGACTACAAAAGGACAACGAGTGGTGCTGAGGAAGTGTCTGCATCTCTCCCAGATGAACTGAACACATTTTATGCACGCTTTGAGAAGCCCCCGGCTGTGGAGGCACCAAAGGCCCAGGATCCCTGCTCACTGGTTTTAACCAGTGCAGATGTGTGTAGATCTCTGAAAAGAATCAACGCACACAGGGCTCCAGGACCTGATGGCATCCCTGGCCGTGCTCTCAAGGTGTGTGCAGTTCAGCTGGCAGATGTGTTCACAGACATTTTCAATAGGTCACTGCTCCAGTCTGTAGTCCCCACATGTTTTAAAGAGTCCATCATTGTCCCTGTCCCCAAAAAGACAAAACCCATCTGCCTCAATGACTACCGCCCAGTTGCACTCACCTCCATCATCATGAAGTGCTTTGAGCGGTTAGTCAAAACTTTTATCACCTCCTCCCTCCCTGACTCACTGGACCCCCTGCAGTTTGCCTACAGAGCAAACAGGTCCACGGATGATGCCATCTCCCTCACCCTCCACACTGCCCTCTCCCACCTGGACCAGAGGAACACTTATGTGAGAATGCTGTTCATTGACTACAGTTCAGCATTCAACACCATTGTGCCCTCCAAGCTCATCATTAAGCTCAGGGACCTTGGGCTCAACAGCGCCCTCTGTGACTGGATCATGAGCTTCCTGACGGGCAGATCCCAGGCAGTGCGGATGGGGAACATCACATCCTCCACCTTGACCCTCAACACCGGAGCCCCTCAGGGTTGTGTGCTCAGCCCTCTCCTCTACTCCCTGTTCACGCACGACTGCGTGGCCACACACAGCTCCAACACCATCATCAAGTTTGCTGACGACACGACCGTCATCGGCCTGATCACAGACGGCGACGAGACGGCGTACAGAGAGGAGGTCAGAGCCCTGACATCTTGGTGCCAGGACAACAACCTCCATCTCAACGTCAGCAAAACAAAGGAGCTGATTGTGGACTACAGGAAGAGGCAGAGAGAAGCACACACACCCATCACCATCGACGGGACTCCTGTGGAGAGAGTCAGCAGCTTCAGGTTCCTCGGGGTTAACATCAGTGAGGACCTGACATGGACACATCACACCAGGGTCATATCCAAGACGGCTCGACAGCGGCTCTTCTTCCTCCGCAGGCTGCGGAAGTTCAACATGGACTCCAGGATACTCTGCAACTTCTACAGGTGCACCATCGAGAGTATCCTGACTGGCTGCATCACAGCCTGGTATGGCAGTTGCACCGCCCTCAACCGTAAGACTCTACAGAGGGTGGTGAAAACTGCTCAGCACATCACCAGGACGGAGCTGCCATCCATGGAGGACCTCTACACCCAGCGGTGTAGGAAGAAGGCCGGTAGGATATTAAAGGACCCCCATCACCCCAGCAACAATCTGTTCTGTCTGCTGCCGTCTGGCAGACGGTACCGCAGCATCCGGACCAAGACCACCAGACTCAGAGACAGTTTTATACCACAGGCTATAAGACTACTGAACTCCTGAGCTGTGTGAATGTCTACTCACATCTGTTTATAGTACACACATACATATATATATATATATTATACACATCTGCCATACATATCTGTTTATAGTACACATATCTATATATTATACATATCTGTTTATAGTACACATATCTATATATTATACATATCTGCCATATACATCTGTTATACATAATATATGCATCTGTCCATACCTCCTCATTCAACAGTGTAAAGTGTTAAATACTCTCAATGTATTCCACATATGTATATATTTCACATCCTCAAATCTTTATTGTTGTTATTGTAAATATTCTTCTCTCTTTTTCACTATTTTATTTATCTTTTGCACCATGTATGTTGAGTTGTTGGAGGAGCACGCGACATAAGATTTTCATTGCCAACATATACGCTGTATCTGCTGTGCATATGACCAATAAAACCTTGAAACCTTGAAACCTTGAAACCTTGAAACATGTGAATAACATAACGTGAATAATATAATGTGAATAACATAATGTGAATACCATAATGTTTCCTTCTCAATATATCTCAAATTGGCACATGGCATCACTCTATTTATTACACTTCTCTCTGCTCATCATACTGCTTTCAACACTCTGTGCATTGTTACTTACTGCTTCATATCACATGTTCATTTTTTATCATGCTGTATTTGTGCGGGAGCTTTTTTATCCCTTTCACGTTCATGTAGTTTGTTTTTGTATACCGGCATGAATGACAGGCAGAAAAGAGGTCAGAATTCCTGACTATACTTAAAATTTTACTTTGTTTGATGATGTTTTAAAAGTTGCTGCAATGCAGGCCAGGAACTTATTCAAGGTTTCAAGGTTTTATTGGTCATATGAACAGCATATACAACGTATATGTTGGCAATGAAAATCTTATGTCCCATGCTCCTCCAACAACTCAACATACATGGTGCAAATAAGATAAATAAAATAGTGCAAAAAGAGAGAAGAATATTTACAATAACAACACTAAAGATTTGAGGATGTGAAATATATACACATGTGGAATACATTGAGAGTATTTAAATACTTTACACTGTTGAATGAGGAGGTATGGACAGATGCATATATTATGTATAACAGATGTATATGGCAGATATGTATAATATATAGATATGTGTACTATAAACAGATATGTATGGCAGATGTGTATAATATATATACTGTTTATATATATATTTGTGTGTACTATAAACAGATGTGAGTAGACATTCACAGAGCTCAGGAGTTCAGCAGTCTTATAGCCTGTGGTATAAAACTGTCTCTGAGTCTGGTGGTCTTGGTCCGGATGCTGCGGTACCGTCTGCCAGACGGCAGCAGACAGAACAGATTGTTGCTGGGGTGATGGGGGTCCTTTGATATCCTACCGGCCTTCTTCCTACACCGCTGGGTGTAGAGGTCCTCCATGGATGGCAGCTCCGTCCTGGTGATGTGCTGAGCAGTTTTCACCGCCCTCTGTAGAGTCTTACGGTTGAGGGCGGTGCAACTGCCATACCAGGCGGTGATGCAGCCAGTCAGGATACTCTCAATGGTGCACCTGTAGAAGTTGCAGAGTATCCTGGAGTCCATGTTGAACTTCCGCAGCCTGCGGAGGAAGAAGAGCCACTGTCGAGCTGTCTTGGATATGACCCTGGTGTGATGTGTCCATGTCAGGTCCTCACTGATGTTAACCCCGAGGAACCTGAAGCTGCTGACTCTCTCCACAGGAGTCCCGTCGATGGTGATGGGTGTGTGTGCCTCTCTCTGCCTCTTCCTGTAGTCCACAATCAGCTCCTTTGTTTTGTTGACGTTGAGATGGAGGTTGTTGTCCTGGCACCAAGATGTCAGGGCTCTGACCTCCTCTCTGGACGCCATCTCGTCGCCGTCTGTGATCAGGCCGATGACGGTCGTGTCGTCAGCAAACTTGATGATGGTGTTGGAGCTGTGTGTGGCCACGCAGTCGTGCGTGAACAGGGAGTAGAGGAGAGGGCTGAGCACACAACCCTGAGGGGCTCCGGTGTTGAGGGTCAAGGTGGAGGATGTGATGTTCCCCATCCGCACTGCCTGGGATCTGCCCATCAGGAAGCTCAGGATCCAGTCACAGAGGGCGCTGTTGAGCCCAAGGTCCCTGAGCTTAATGATGAGCTTGGAGGGCACAATGGTGTTGAATGCTGAACTGTAGTCAATGAACAGCATTCTCACATAAGTGTTCCTCTGGTCCAGGTGGGAGAGGGCAGTGTGGAGGGTGAGGGAGATGGCATCATCCGTGGACCTGTTTGCTCTGTAGGCAAACTGCAGGGGGTCCAGTGAGTCAGGGAGGGAGGAGGTGATAAAAGTTTTGACTAACCGCTCAAAGCACTCTTTAAAACATGTGGGGACTACAGACTGGAGCAGTGACCTATTGAAAATGTCTGTGAACACATCTGCCAGCTGAACTGCACACACCTTGAGAGCACGGCCAGGGATGCCATCAGGTCCAGGAGCCCTGTGTGTGTTGATCCTTTTCAGAGATCTACACACATCTGCACTGGTTAAAACCAGTGAGCAGGGATCCTGGGCCTTCTGTGCCTCCACAGCCGGGAGCCTCTCAAAGCGTGCATAAAATGTGTTCAGTTCATCTGGGAGAGACGCAGACACTTCCTCAGCAGCACTCGTTGTCCTTTTGTAGTCTGTTATTGTTTTTAGTCCAGACCACATGTTTCTGGCGTTGGAGCCCTTGTAGTTCGACTCCATCTTGTCCCTGTATTGTCTTTTCGCACTGCTAATAGCTCTCCGGAGTGCATACCTGGAATTCCTGTACTCATCCAAATCACCGCCGCTGTGCGCGATCGCCCGTGCTTTAAGTTTAGCTCGGACCTCGCCGTTTATCCAGGGCTTCTCATTTGGGAATGTCCGTACAGTAATCCGCGGCACGACGCCATCGATGCATTTGCCGATGTAGCAAATGACCGCGTCAGTGTGTATGTTGTGTAATGTCTTCATCCAAATGTGGATCCAAACAACATTACGCAGAAGTTAAAACAATTCCCTTCAGCTTGGCATGAGATATATTTGGATAGAAGCAGGTCTAGTAACATTGAAAAGCAGATCTAGGGGCTTCTCATAATAATTTAACATAATGTTCCAAGGGTTGTGAAGGAAACCCAATCCCAAACCTACTGAAACGTATCTAATAGCATGCAAGCTTGTGTTGTTGATTCAGTAGACTGTAATACTGTGTGTGTGTGTGTGTGTGTGTGTGTGTGTGTGTGTGTGTGTGTGTGTGTGTGTGTGTGTGTGTGTGTGTGTGTGTGTGTGTGTGTGTGTGTGTGTGTGTGTGTGTGTGTGTGTGTGTGTGTGTGTGTGTATGGTGCGGAGAGAAATTGCTTCAATTGGACCGCGCTTTTAGTGTCAGTGTTGAGCTAACGTCTTCCTCTAGAGATAAACCTGAATGTAGAAACACATAAGGAGCCTGAGCATACAAGTTTCATAGTTTGAACTGCATATTCATAAAACTTGCCAAACGTAAAGGGCACATGCAGTATTATGAGACCATAATGAGTGCAGAGGTGTACTAGAAGGTATGAGAGTTTAAAATATTAACTACACATGAATAATTACTTTAATGAAGAGGAAGTTAGGAAAGGTAGAAGAAGGAGAGCTATGATTCAGAAATCAGAAATAGATACTTTTTTTTAAAGGGACAATATCGCAGAGAATATAAAATTAAACATGTGGGACAAATATCAAACAATCAAAGATGTATTTGGAACAAAGCATTTGCCTACTGCTGTTAAGTCAATCATTTTCCCACTTATAACTTCAATTTCCTCTTTTCATTTCCAGACAGATTTGGGAAATGTATGGCATTAGACTTAGGGTAGATGGTGTCTTTATAACATGTCAATTTAGCATCGTTTTGACTCCTCCTAAACTTTTAAAACTTTTCCTAAACTTGCTGTGAAAATGTTTGAGTCTCCTGAGAGTGGTTTTTTAAACTTTGGAACAAGCGCACTTAAAATGTGAGCCGGGTGACGGCTGATGGAAGTGCCGCATCCTTCTGATTGGTGTCACACACTCAGGGTTTTTGTCTTTCCAACGGCAGTGTCACTGTGGCTATAGATAGGTTATTAGAAGTGAGACGCCTTACAGCCCTCTCTCCTCACCTGTCAGCACAGACACGCATGGCAAAACAGACTAAGAGTGATTTAGAGAAAGTGAGAAATGGAAAAATGGGGTTGCGGCAGATCAGGTGGCTGTCTCTCAAAGGTAAAGATAAAGGCAGATAGGCAGCAGGGACAGAGATGGAAAAGGGAGTAACTTTAAGCCAAATGAGAACACTGCCATATAATTGTGGCCATTACCGTCATTAGTCTTGTACTCGCTCACACTCGGCCTACACTCTTGCCAGCCTGCACAATGCCCCTAAAATAGCCTTGTGTTTTAAATTATTCATGGAGATAGAAATAGACAAATTGCAGCAGGACATTTCCCTTCCTTTTCACGAGCATATTGCTGCTTTATAACGTTGGAAAACATTGAAAAAGGAGCAGCCTTTTCCCAGGAACAATCACTTTATCAACACAAAATGTGCATTTAAAAGAAAGAAATGTTTTTATTTCACGTGTTGGGCTTTTATGAGAACCTCATTAGAATGCATACAATGTTTGAGAGGATACCCTCTACAGTGCCCACTCTTGATTTATTACAGGTTGCGGAGGTCAAGGCTCCCTACCTGGTTGGATGGTCTCTGGGAAATGGAGTGAAAAATGAATATGTGCTGGAGAGTGATGATAAAATGTAGGACTGTTGATACCCCACATTTTCCCAGTACTATTTAAATGTTTTATGCTTGTTTATTTCCTATAGATAGCCTCTCAACGGGGTCTTTAACACAGATGAGTATACCGCTACATGCAGTTCGCTGTCATTCAGTTTCCAAATAAGATAATTCAAGGCGAAAAATCCAGCTGTGATATCAAAGGTAACTCATTCAGGACATATTTCTTTATCACTGCAACAGCTGCCTAATGTAATCCTTACCCTTGCAACTGAACAAGTTCAAAAGGTTTGCTAGAAGTTCAATGAATGATTAAGTGAAGTTAAATTGGCTTAACAGGTTACTTCCGCCAATATAACAAGATAATGTGAAACAGTACTTTATATAGCTTATTTTCATGACTCAAGTCTTTTATAGCAAAATAATTGTCGAACTAATCATAGTTTTTTGTAATCTAGGTGAGTCTCTGTAAAATCCCCTTCAAATTGTTTATAAACTGTATAAATAAAATGTAGGACATCTTTAAAATCCTTCTGGCTAGTTTAACAGAACATATAAAGGAGTATAATGAAGGAAACAGGGCATAACATTCACTAAATCTGAAACAGTTCTGTGAAACTAGCTCAGAAGGGAGCTGATACAAAACTGAAATCTTAGATTGTTGTTTATAACTCAGTGTGGAGTATGTGATCTCCTGTTGCGAATGACTCAATGTTTTCTTTGCTGAAAACTGATTCCCTCCAGGACAATGCGAACATTTTGCATCTTCTTTTTTTTGTGTTAGTCGTATCATTCCTCAGGCTTCTGCAGCTCTTTGTCACAGACGTCTGAATTCACAAAGAATGGATCGCAGTTGCTGAAAGTACCATGAATTATGCATTACGTGCAATTTCTATTCACCAAAGACCTTCCACTAATGATATTAAAGCACCAACGTATAAGTGTTGCCGTTCTGCCAAAAAATACATTCTAAGGCAAGAGCTTGGGGCTTTAGCACCGATCCTTGTGAATTGGACTGTTTTTTCAATGAGGATTTTTTGCATAAAAAGGAGCCAATGTTGCACCAAATGTATGCATAAACACTAATTGAAATATGTGGAAATAGCAAAGGAGCACTGAGACGTTACTTGGTTGGCAACGCAGTTAGGGTTGCAGCTTATCCTCTGAGGGTGCTTTGAGAATTACACTTTTTCTTCAGGTTGAGCACCTCCAAAAGCCGTGCGCTCCTTTTGTGATTTTGCTGCTGGGTATTTTAATGCAAATTAGGGGTTTGGAGGCTCTAATTCAGGCAGGTTAGGCAGAAGATGAACCAATATTATCCTCTGTGCGCTTATTTCTGTACTAAGTGTTTGTTAGAAAATAGCATACGCTGCCCTTCCCCCAAGTGAGTCATTACAGCAGACCTTTTTAAAAGAGCAGGCTATGTATGTTTTTGTTTCTATTGTATTTTATTTATTGCCCCGGCTTGTGCTGTTACCGCAGAGTGCCTTTCAAAGAGCGCTCATTAAGAATGCAAATAATGCTTGCTTCACTTCAGCAGGAAGAGGCTGAGAGCATGATGAAGGGGAGGAAGAGAAGCGCCATATTCATTCGAAATAGAATGACGAGAGAGGAGAACGGAAGAGGAAAATTTGAAACAGACAAAGAAGAATCAAAATCATCCAGCATTGGAGAGGAGGCAAAACATTTAAATAAAGGGGAAATGGAGAAAAACGACAAAAAAAGAGAGTGGGGCAGAGATCCCCAAACAGACTTTAACACACCCTTGAAATTGTTCATTTGCAGACAAAATGTCTCTGAGGCAGAGCCCAGATATTGTGTTTGTGACAGTAGCACAAGTTTAAATGTGTGGTGTATTGGCCCATTTGTGAGTTGTTCGATAAGAGCTGCGGTTCACTCTTCTGCGTGGTACAGTATTTTCTCTTATACGTGCACTCTTATGATATTTACAGTGTTTATTAGTGTTGCGGCAGATGGCGATTCAATCCTCAGATACTGACTTCCTCATATCTTACCACATCAACCAGATCAAACTGACTGTGCATAGCAACACAGCAATTTGGGAGGCTATGAGTGTCACTGCAGTATTCAGTTTTTTCTTTTTAGATAATGGAGTAATGACAATTCTGCATACTTATTAAATCCCCTCTGCAAAAAATCCTTGTTATATAATGCATTCTCATGTGTGATTTAGTCGAAAATGGCCTCAGTCTTTTAAGGTATGATAAATATTGATAGAACTTCCTCTTGTAATTCTACACCTCTTCTGTGTACACTTTACCTCCTCCACTACTTAGACCCTTACCGTACATAGAGGGTTATTTACATGAAAGTGTTTCGATACCCAATCGACAATGTCAACCAATAGTTAAATGCTCTCAAACTTCCTTTTGTCTTATGTCAAGGAAGTGTATTCCAGTAGATTATTTTCTGACTGATTTTTTGTTTCTATTACATGTCAGCATTGTAGCATTATACGTTATATTATGTTTGCCAGTCTTTATCGGCCTATACACTGTTTTTCATCATGCTACTGAATTTGACAGGAAATCTGCTGGATTGGTTCACAGAAAAGGACCTTGTACTTGCACTTAACATTTCTCACAAGACAAGATAGTGGAATATGTAAAAGGCTAATGTAAAAACCCCTTGCAGCAGGTTTACATGATAGCAAAATAGAAAACCTTTGATAGAAAAGTCAACTTTGCAGCCGGTTTAATGGGACAGTGTGTGAATTAAAGAAAAAACAAAGCCAGTGCTGTTTACCATTAACCCTAATTATTTCATGGCATTGTTGTTAATCTCATCAGTCATAATACATTCCCTATGCTCCACCCTGTATGGACTATTTCATCTTCCTTTTTGAATGAGTACAAATGCAACATTTACTTTCACTGCCTTGTCATGCTAAATACATGGTAAATATAGGACCTCCATCTGTGCTGGAGTATTTGTGTGTATGTGCGTGCAGCTTACAGACTTAGGCAATTTATCAGAATGTCGTCAAGTACCAGATCAATGATGAGAACATTTAGAAAATGGAATGAGCTATTCCTTCAATGGGCTTCAACATGAAAATTGATTTTTTTTTTGTAGGCAACTACTGCTGATGATAATGATGTGTTCACTGCTTTTAAGAAGTACAGGGAGAGTGTGTGCATGGGTGTGTGCATGGTGTGTGTGTTTGTAGTGTGAGGGAGTCCATCGACTGCCTGCATAAGACTAAGTAAACCTGCCACTGGGATTCTCTGTCCTCTGAGTCATCTTCTTGCTTTCCTCTCCACAGCCCTGCAGAGAGCCGGGCCCTGAGTTCATCTCTAGTCCTGCACACCTGCTCGTATAACATCCTCCTTGACCCCAATATGCTGCCCTGAAGAAGCTATCAGTCGACCTGGGGAAGCGAGGTTGCAGTGATAATGGTAAGCTTTCGGATGTCACACCTGCAGGTTTGCTCGGGGCGACTTGATGAGCCATGCTGTTCTTGTTTCCATTTGTGTATTTCTCTTTTTTCCCTTTGTGTTTGTCTCCTTGCTTTTTCCTCATATTCCTTTTTCCTTCCAATATCCTTTCTTATTTCCTGCCTCTGTCTCTTACTTACTCTTTGCCACAACTTACCAATGAGGGAGAGGTGGAATCTTAGTGGTTATTTTCAGAGGCCCTTGAACTTCTTCATTTTCCTTTTCTGGGGTAGGCAATTAGTGAGGAGAGAAATGAAGCAACAGCTAAGCGTAACAGGAACACCATTCAACCAGCTGCCACTGCAGAGCTAGATATCAGTGTTTATGTAATTGGAACACCGTGCCTTTGTAATTGCCTTTCACAGAATAATACAAGGAAATTGGAAAACTGACTAAAATACATAGAGAAAGTAATAGCACTGTTTGGAATGATTATATGTGTGTGTTATGTACAGTGGAAAAAAAGTAGATGCATTTAGATGCCTCTGCCTGTTTGTTTATGCAGATGCAAAACACAGCGGGGCTCCATTTGGGCGCTCATAGCTTACAAGCATACTTCAAGCTTAGCTTTGCAGCGTACAAGCGAATATATAAATGGGTCAAAGAGCAGAGGATAGATGTGTAGAAATAAACAATACCACCTGAAGTTCTTGCCCTGTGATGTATCAGCCGCCTGTGCTTCGTCTCTGCTCTCCATAGCTGAAAGAGTTGCTGACTCCTTTGGCGTGCATTAGCATTCAGACACCCACCTCCTTATCTGCTGTCAAAAACAGCCACCTCTAACTTCCCCAGAGAAACACTTTGACCACACATCAATGATAAACCTCCTTATCATTGGCCTAAACAAGCTTGGCGCATGTCAAAACCATGGACAGCCGGAGCGGAAGCGGGAAAAAGGAGTGTGGCTTCTGCAGGGAGAGCGAAACCAACAAGCAGAGAAAAAGAGAGCTGGAGCACTGAGTGTGTCCGACATTTCTAGCACCGTATTTTGCTATGAGCAGAGACCTAGAGGGAATGGAATTGAAGAAGCCTCCGTTCCTGCTCTCAACACCCACACATTCCTCTAGCATTTGTTTGGGGCATCTTTGCATCGGCTTGCCTGAACCAATAAGGCACGCAGGGGGTTGAGGACTTGTCATCGAGTGGCTCTGAAACACGAAGCAAGAAAGGGAGACATAGAAACAGTGCGATACAAAGGGAAGAGAGTGAGAGAAGGAATAAGACAGAGACAGCTCAAGTGATGGCAGAACAATTGCAAGGGTCTAAGGGCTTTTCATGATGAAGCCCACATCTTGTGTCGCTGCAGGGGGCAGTATTTGGGCACCTTGTTACCACAGTGGAACACAATGCCTTTATGTGAGAGTAAACGCTCTTTTAATATCCCCTGTGTGACCACTGCAGTTTCACAGTATTTTCCTTCTTTCTTTGAGGACTACTATTTTAAAACTCTCTTTAAATGTTGCACCCATGCTTATAATCCAACAGTTTCAACTAAAATGCTCTATGTTAGCAATATACTGGTATCATTAGTCATCATCATTAGTATTGTATGAACTTGAGTACGAAGAAGACAGAAGAAGAAGACATACTTTTATTAATCCCTTACAGGGAAATTGCTTTTCTCTACTCTGTTGTGTTGACACACATTAAACACACAGAGGATATACATGCACAAACACAGAGGAAATACATGCACACACAACCACATGCAGAGGAGAGGTGGCAGAGCAGAGAGGCAGCCAGGTACCCGACACCAAGGGAGCAGATAGAGGTTAGGTGCCTTGCTCAAGGGCACCTCGGCAGTGGCCTAGGAGGAGAACTGGCACCTCTCCAGCTACCAGCTCACTCCATATTTTTTTTGGTCCGATCGGGACGTGAACCGGCGAACCTTCGGTCCCAAGACCAAGTCCCTACTGACTGAGCCACTGCCACCCCAATTGTTAAGAGAGAGATTTTCAAAAGGTTGACACTAACATATCCTATCTTTTAGTCTCTAGTGTAAGTCAAGCTTTGAAAAAACTGGATACTAAAGTTCCCATAATGCATGGCAAACACAAATACTATTTTTTAAAGGTGTTAAAGTTCCCCTCTTTCAAACTTCACACCCGCAGTTTGTAGCTGACTTCCTCTTATTCATGTGTAACTTGCCTAGACAACCCTGGTAATAGTCAGAAAAAAAAACTAAAACCATTATTAAACAGACTTAACATGCTGAGTAGTACAAACTGTGATGAGTAAACACATTTTGATGTGTACAATCAGCAGAATCCCCCTCCATGAACCAGACATTTTGTCCAAAAAAGATAAAGGAGCCATTCTCAGCCCTGGTCCTCTTGTTTCATTGCTGCAGAATTTTTTCGGTTTTGACCATACCATTAATAACTGCAAGCATACGCTGCATTTTCTGCATCGACCATAGGCTGATTAAACAGGATATGCTCAAACAACACTTCTGTGAGTCCCCAAGATCATTCATCAAAGCTGGACAACAAATTGGGTGGCTAGTGCTGTATGACCACAGCCATCTAAGATTTCAGCTTACAGTCGAAATTGAGTTAATGAATAATAACCTTGGAAGCTAGACTAATGAAGACAGAACAGAGCTTTCAGGACGCTTTGACTTACTAAATATAAATCCAATAATAAAGATATTGAGAAAGCTGAATTTATGTTGATGCTCCTTTACTTGTTTTTATTTCAGATGATGCTCAGTTGTCTGACTGTTAACATCCCAGCAAACTGCTGACCATGATCAATAGATGTAGCATGGGTTTGCCCCAGCTAATAAACCCTTAGCCTTTAAAGTTACAACCCTCTCTTCCTTTCATGTTTTGCCCTCCCTCCAGCTCTGCCTTTATATGTGTTGTATCAGCAAAGTAAATATGCTGGCGGTGATTGAGAGTTTAAAGGTCATCCACAGACCTTGCAAAGACGTGCTAGGGGTGTGGATAGAGGGCTAAATGTCATTCGCAGTACGGGCAGTGTAGCCAGTGCTTGGCCAGAGGCGAGGTCACAAGGTCTGATGAAAACAAATCCATCACTTTGCTGTCTGGGTAACAGGCCAGAGAGCTGAAGGGCTACAGGGGTGCAACGGGCTTTAGATTTTGGATGCAGAGAGAGATGGGAAGGGATAAAAGGAAGTTGTGTGTGTGTGTTTGGTGGAATGCTGAGCAAGGCTGTGCTGGCCAGTGAAGGCAGCAGACTGAGGATGTTTAAAGTCAGGGATGAAGAGGGATGGAGATTATCACAGCCTGGCCACACTCTTCTTCTTGTGATCAGGGTTGTCTTTGATCTATAATCTGGGATAACAAGGGAAAACACGACCAGAAAGCCTCTGTAACTCTGTTCCAACACACAACAAATTCACAAAAAACGTTGTGTTTGCACATTATAACTTCAAAACAGAGCATAAACAGCCAGAGATGCTGTAAGAATAATAACCAAATGTTTTTTTTCCACATTCTGTAATTCCACACACTTTTCACAATGGTCATTATCTTAAAATATGAGAACTGTTTTCTGGTCTGGGTCGAAAAGCCCTTTAAGAAACCTTTTACATAAACTAGGGTACTCACTGTTTAATTTGCACCTGAAAGCTGTTTAGATCTACTTGGACACGACAATGAACTCTAAATAATAACTCTAAAATAGTCTAAAAGCATCTCTAACACCTTGCTGAAGGGTGACAAAGAGAACTTCCCAATAGTGATCATCAAGGTATCACATTATCATTATTGAAGGAATATGGCTCATTCAATTTACATCTCTATGACCATTCCACCAGCTCCTTCGCCACTCTACATATTGCTAGATGAAGCAGAAATGCTCTGGAAATCATAATTACGAGATGTGTGTTGGTGTCAAATGAAGGCGAAAAGTGTTGTACAGCTCTTACAGGAAGCACATAAAGGAATATAATAAAAACGCTATCAAACGGGCATATAAAACATTGATTATGTTTAGCTCCTAACCTTTTCTTCCTTTAGTTTTACACCAGTACATTTGTGAATTAGATTAAGGGTCGATAAACCAAACTCATTTCTACCAATGAATAAAGAGTTTCTTAGATGTGACCTATAGACTTGCAAACACGGTATTACCACTAAATGCTTAGTCATTCTGGATAGAAAACAGCCTCTGTCTGATATCTGATTGGTCAAGAGTGCTGACTCCATCAAGTCCCAAGAAGTTTAGCCAGACAGTGTAATTGCTAATCGTTCGTGCTTGAGACACACCTAACAAGGCGTGCCAGGCCCTGCGCCTTGAGAACACGCCATTTTCTGAGGCTCTCTGACTACAGCGAAAGTGATATGCTGTCCCCTGATACCAGAATAATGTACATCATGCTGCAGCGTCTAATGGGCTAATGGGGTGAGTGTGGAAAAGAATGAAGAATAGCCTCCACTCAGACGGATAAAGAAAAAAGCCAGAGAGACTGAGGTAGTGCTGGTGAAAAAAAGATGAAAGTGAGTTGGAGAAAATTCGAAAGAAATAAATGGAGTGAGAGAGAAAGACAATGTGAGCGAGATGAAGTGACAAGGGTAAGAAAGAAGAAAAAAGGGATGTGAGATGTAATGCAGTAGTATGGACAGTGGTAACAAAGTGAGAGGGATGAGAAGAGGGATGGATAGCCAAACGTTAATTATAAAGATAGAAGTCGGGTGATGGAGACACAGAAAAAGAGAGATGGTGAAAGGGACTGAGATAGGGTGTGAGGAGAGATAGAAAATTCTGAAAGCGCTAAGAGGTTGAGCGGAAAAGCCATTTAGAGCTCTAATCAGATTGCTATTGAATGTGCAGGAATTAGACTTTGGCCCTGAAGCCATCTTGGCCACTACCAGACATACTCAGCATCCAACAACCGAGTACATTTGGATCGTTGTCAGCCAGACAACACAGTGGCTAAAAACACCCAAGAAACCAGTCGTGATTGTACGTCTTTATACATGTATGTGTGTGTGTGTGTGTGTGTGTGTGTGTGTGAGCAACTTCGTGAATTTAGAGGAACACACGTGGGGTTTTCAATCAAACCGATGCTGTATCTGTGTGTGCATGCCTGTCGGGCTCTATGTTTTTCTATGTGTGTGTGTGTTGTGCGATGACAACACTGCAGGGGAGATTAGCAGATTATTGAAATTAGTTTAGCGTATTTGTAATGCTTGTGTTGCAATAGAGATAAGATGTTAGCTGTGGAGTGCATTGTCATTAAATATGCAGGAAATAGCTGGAGTAACATGGAATTCAATTTGTTCCTTGCTCAGTGGTATTAATATAACAAAAGGAAATCTTGTACAGTAGCATTTTTGTAGTAGACTGAATAAAAGCAATTGGAATGAAGCCAAGCACACATCAATTAATTATGCATTCTGTAGTTATTTTAAATTAACAGATATGATGTTGCTAATGTTTTGTAACAGTAACTGTAAGTACTATTATTTGCTAGTACTTTGTCCTGTACTGACTTTGTGTTTTCTGTGGCCGACAATTTGTCTTTTCCCTCCCATCATGTCCTGTCTGTCTGAATCCCAGCCCAGGACAGGCCGCTCAGAAATGGGAATAGTTTTGGACACAAATCACTGTCAAGGCGAATTGCTGCAGTGCGCTGGATGAGCATCGTGGGTGATGAAGAAAGACAGAGGATAATGAGGAGATGGACACAGTGGGGAAGAAGGATGGACAGAGAGGATTATAGAGAACTGGGAAAGGGGTGCTGGCAACTGGGCTAGTAAGGAAAGGAAATGAACAGACATTAAGGAAAAAATGGACGAAAGATGGGAGTAGTGGCTGAGAAGAAAGAGAAAAAAAGAGAACATTTAACAGAAGGGAAAACAACAAATGACAAATATGCACAAGTGAGTAAGCAGATTTGTTGATTCTTGCTGGCAGAATCAACTTGTAGATTGACAGATAGACAGTTGGAGATGTTGACTCCCAGCTATACGCTTCTTTGTCTTCTCACTATTGCCATTGGATATTGACTGACTCTGTGTGTGTGTGTGTGTGTGTGTGTGTGTGTGTGTGTGTGTGTGTGTGTGTGTGTGTGTGTGTGTGTGTGTGTGTGTGTGTGTGTGTGTGTGTGTGTGTGTGTGTGTGTGTGTGTGTGTGTGTGTGTGTGTGTGTGTGTGTGTGTGTGTGTGTGTGTGTGTGACAGTGGAGGAGTGGATAGTGTGGAATGAGGAGGCGGTGTGCCGTTCCTCAGCATGTGAGTGAATGTGGGAACAGAAATACATCCAACTGATGAGATCTGCAGTACGTTCTCTCTCTTCCTCTCCTTCTCTCTTCCTCTATCTGTCTATAACCTGACTACTTTGATGTGCGAGGAACAAACTTCAGCTCCTTCCAAAGGCCCCAAACAGGGGAAGAAACCTTTTGAAGAGCGAAGGCAAACTTGCCTAATGGTGTGTGGGTGAGAGGAAAGCACAGATCTTGGCGATAAAAGCAAAATGATTTATATTCTGTAATAGAAATTCGTTGAAATCCATGTCATAATTGTCTAGCCCATCTGAAACCATTTCTAGTTTTATCATTATGCTTGAATGCAACAGTAAATGCCTCATAATGTATGTATGTGTGCTCTTACACCTCGCCACTCACACATTCTGACGCACAAAGATGCAGAAGGTTTGAACGAAGAGAGACAGCATTTGAATGTTTCAGCACTACACAGAAACAGTGTGAATATTTCAGCACATTGGTGAGAGAGATGGAGAAGAGACGATAAAGGAGCCGTGCCCCAATTTCAGAATACAAATAATTTTCAAATGGAGTTCAGCGTATGTAGTGCATTCACGTGGGTGAAAAATTATAATGGGATGTCAGTGATGTCATCCATGACATACTGTAACACCCTTCCCTGCAGATTCAACATTATAATCACATTGTGAGAAAAAATG
This sequence comes from Eleginops maclovinus, assembly GCF_036324505.1. Taxonomy (NCBI): domain Eukaryota; kingdom Metazoa; phylum Chordata; class Actinopteri; order Perciformes; family Eleginopidae; genus Eleginops; species Eleginops maclovinus. The sequence goes on from NC_086359.1 coordinate 11,427,124, forward strand.
TAAATATAGCATTGAACTCAAATGTGGAGAAATAATTATGCAGCACAATAACCTAAACTAAAAGTCAATGGCTTTAATGATTGGATGCGCCGAAATAAAATGAAATATCAGTCTTTATGAAATCTGCTGTCTTGTTTTTTCATCCAGTGTACTCTGTTAGTATCTTGGCTGTGAGTGACTCGTATAAAAAGGGCTATTTGTCTGAGACAGTGAAAGCAATTTACTTGATATTCATTGTCTCATTTCAAATCAAATGTTCTGGAATATAAATCCTGAACAAAAAAAACGTCACTATTCCTTCGGGAAATGTCATTGGATAAAACACAGCATTCGACATTCCCCCAAATGTGTTCTTATTATCAACAATGACTATACCTTCAAGGCTACCAAAATAAGAGATGTATTTTATTGATCTAATAAAGCTTTTTGGTATTTATGGAAACTTCGGTAACACTTTACTTGAATGGGTGTTCATAAGACTGACATAACATTGTCATAACCATGACTTGACACCTGTCTTAAACATTAATGAATACTTATGACAGTTGTCGTTAAGTGTCATTCGGTAAGTTATGTCACTTTTGATGCAAGGGTGACATTGCTTGAGATGTCAAACTTAAGAAAAACTTTTAGCTTAGATATCTTAACATTAAACCGTCATATATGGATGGTTTTGACACTCACTGTCACAAAACCATTACAATTGTGTCATAAATGTTGTCCTTTTCATTAAGATGTCGTTAATGTTGCGCTAAAATATCAAACTAAACATTTCTCTTAAGTTTGACTGTTACGTCTGCTATGACATGTTTATGGTTTATGGTTTTGTTGTTTTGGTTTATGTCAAGTTGTCATAACAAAGAAATCTCAAACAATGTCACCTTTGCATCAAAAGTGACATAACTTACCGAATGACACTTAATGACAACTGTCGTAAGTATTCATTAATGTTTATGACAGGTGTCAAGTCATGGTTATGACAATGTTATGTCAGTCTTACGAACACCCATTCAAGTAAAGTGTTACCGAAACTTCTATCTCATTGTTTAATACTATGACTCAGAAATAAACAATAGCTGCAACCACTAACCCGAATGCATCGAAGCTTCATGCAATCACAGACACAACTTCATAAACTTGACATTGATTTCCATCTGAAATTTAAAAAAAAACTGTTGTCTAAAGGATGGGAAAAACTTTTTGTGGACTGATTGCCAAACGGCGAGCTATAGAGCTGCCGATCACAGCTAATAAACTAGAAGGATGGCAGGGATGTCTCTCACTGGATGCCTCCTCTCCACATGGCTGGTTGTTAAATCTTTCCGTGATTTAGGTCAGTGTTCGGATCTCTCCCTCTGCAGTTTACATAAGATGATAACTTAAAGTTTCATGTAATGCAAGGTCACATATGTCCAAGTTCATTATATCATCATCCTGCACAGAGAACAAGTAAAGGTGCTTGTCCCTGCAGGGAGTGAGTGAACTCACCTCTAGTTCAGGTCAACTTTGAATGTTCTGTGTCCTTCTCCTGTCCCCTTTACCTCACCGGACATCTGCTTGGGGGCAGCAAGCCAAATAACACTGTACTGTCACTGAAGGTCCCTGGGCATTTGCAACTGACTCGTTTAGCTCACATTGTTCAAATCCATTGGCGTTACATTGACTGAAGATCCATAAACATTAAAGAGGGAGCATGAAAGAAATTCCTGAAAGGGCTTTCTCCATTGTATTCGTTTCGTTTCTACACATTTTCTTTTGATTGTGTAGATTGGTGCGTACTATAGGGGTATACAAAAATGTGTCAAATGAATTAACATATTTCTCTGGGAGCCTGATTTTGTCATTATACATTTGCTTGAATTCCTGAAGGGACTTTATTCATAAGCAAATACAGTCCAAATGTACTGGTACTTTACTGGAGTAAAGAGTACTAGAACCACCTGTACTGGTTATCTGTCAACTGAAATTATTTTTGCTTTATAGTTTTACGTCAATATCAATCCTAAGGACTTTTGCGTAAGATTTCTATTTCTTCTTTAACCACTGATTAAAACATATTCGTAGCCAATGCAGCAAGACAGGTGTCAGATTTTTTCTTCAGGACGTGGCTCATTAGCAAATGGGTTGTCAGCACCACACAGTTTGTCGACTCGAGTAAACTCTCTCAGTACAGCGAGGAAAGGATAAGTTCATTCATCTACATTCAAACATTGCATTTCAAAAGTTACCTTCTGTGCATTGAACTTATTCAAGAAATGTTATATATCTACAAAGCCCGAAACAAGTCTTTCAAGTCTAAGCCTTTGAAGTTTCATAAATAGGAGTCAAAACAAAAAAAGCTTCAACGTTTTTTGAATTAAAATAGAGGAGACCGGTCATGGAGACAGACTCTCAGTTATCAATGAACCAGCAAGGAACAAAGTTATTCCTTACTGTATATCTGACTTTAAAATATCTCTCTGCTCCATTTTTAAACTTCTCCTTGATTATAATCACACCCACTCGGTTATTATTTCTGGTTTGATTTTTCCTGCAGGTGTAGCCTAAAGGTTAGATGGGTGGTTGCACTTAGTGTGCCCATGAGCAAGGCATAGAGACACACATTTGCTCCAGAGATGCTGCTAGTAATGAGTTGTTGTTTTTGGAAACTCCCTGAGGTGATGATATGAATATAAAGTGTTGCTGTAAAGAGTACGCTTGAGGAGAAAAATTAAGATGAATTTCCTGGAAGAAAATGAATGTTGCTGATTATAAAGGGACAACACTTTCGCAGCTCTTCGCTGTTCTAGAGGGAGAGTTCACCCTCCAGTCTCAGGCTATCACTGGTGATTTGCGTACAATAATTTTAAACTCTCTCCGTCTTTTTTGCCTCTCTCTCCTTCTTGTTGAGAGCAGTGTCTAATTAATTAATAGCACGCGACTGTAAAATTGCTTCCACCCAGAGTTCTCTATTGTGTGTAATGCCAAGTCTCCGTAGCAATTATATTTTCTGGCGTATTTGTAGAGAAATGATTGAGCATTAGCCACATAGTTAACACATTCCTTTATGCTTTCTAATTCTCGCTGAAATTCATCTTCAGGCGTTTAATGTTGTGTATTATGTGAAGGGCTTATGTGCACATGTCAAGATTAAACCTCCAGTAATTGATTTTTTGCCAACACAACAATAAACAGATTATCACATTAAAAAGTTAATATTGTAAACATGTTGCCAATTGCAGAAGACAAGGCAGGCGTTACTATTCATTAGAAGACTTTGTGCACCTGATGATTGGGTTTAATTAGTGTCCTTCTTTTAGCTGTTTCAGTCCTACTCCTGGGACACATTTTTAGCTCTCTGCTAAACGTTACACTCTATTCGCCAGCTGAATGTGTGTCTTTGCTCTTGGTGCTGTAAATTGCAGTAGGTTAATCAGAGCATTTTGCTGAAAACAGCTGCTTGCTGTGGAAAGCTGAGATGAGAGCCATGGGGGTGAACCAAAACACTGCAGTTGCAGGTTGTAAAACAAAATCAATGAGTAGAAAAGACACTTGAGCTTTTTATACCTGAAGGGAACTGCAAATTCAGATAATCATTTTTGTGGGTTTCTCCCTATGAGCAACACCTTCAAATTACACTTAGTATTTGACACATGGTTTATAGAGTATATAATACTTAACACTGTCTTGACATATTTTTTGACTTCTTTAGCAATGATTGTCTTCCATGGGTTGATTATGCATTGTTACTGAAAGTACAAGTAATAATTACTTAAAGTTAGAGGCAATGAAGTATTAAAGTATCACATTTAATCATATCATATCATGTAGTAATCACTTTACACATATATGCATATCTCTTGTGTTTTACCAGACTATTTTGTCAGAGCAGAACCCTCCCCCTAAGCAGATCAGTGGATCTAGTTCACTGAGTGAAATGCTAATGTTATGGAAATGTATATTGGCCTTTGCCCGGGAGAAAATTAACCCCTATTGCCCAGGTGGTCAAAGACATATTCCTTTAGAGTGCTCAAAATTGACTAATGGAAAATACATTTTTGATGTATGATCATTGATTCATGTGAAAGGCCGACAACAAAGAGGCACTGCAAGTGATCTTGTCAACGCTCACCATGATTGAGTAAAAGCCACATAAAGGAAAGGAAAAGGGAATCAATCAGTGCATAAAGTTTATTCCAAATGTAGGTATGTATTTACATTGAGTCTGTAAAAATCTAGTACAGACGTTGAACTGGTGTGAGACATTTTCTACTTTTCCCCTAATCGTGGTGACATCTCGTCAGACAGCCATTTGGGAAGAATCCTCACATTTTTGAAACTAACCCTTATCCAGTGTCACTAAAATAAACTTTCTCTTGAGAGAATACTCTGGAAAAGATCGTCTCCCAAAAATGTCTCAATTGTGTGTTTTTGTGGCACTACAGTCTTAAAGTGTGCACTTAGATTTTGTTAATGGTCGTCCAGTCCCTCACTGACTTCAGACAGGCAGGCAGTGTTCAAACATAGACTTAAATGCAAATGAGTTTGTCCGTTAGTGGCACTGGCTTGTAATTGTGTGCTTTTATTCAAATCTACATCTCGGGAAAATCATTAGCTGAACAGTTTAGTTCTACCCACAATTACTAAATGCAGAGGTGAACAAGACACATGCAGTAATTACAGCTTGCATGTTTCTTGATGGCATGGATTGACTGAGGCAAAAGGCTAACTGCATTAACATAACAGCATCACTACACTCGGTTCACAGTAAGACAAAAAACAGGATCAGAACAAACTCATTAATTCATGAGACTAGCAGGGAATTTAATGGCCTACTTAATCAGTTTCCAACTCCATTTGAAGAAATATGTTGAAAAATGGAAATATTTGAGAGCAGTCAGAGTGAATAATAGTTCTCCATTTTACCTTAATAATTTACTGAGTACAGGTGTATGTTTAAGGACAAAGTATTGCAGTGTTTCTACAGGGATATCTAATCCAATATCTACTCTCAATCCAATATCTTCCTCTGTCCCGGAATCTCTCTTCTGCTCTCCTTCTTTACAGAGCACCTTGCATTAATTATAGAAAACCACAAGTCAAAGCGGCTCTCTGAATGAAAGAGAGCAGAACATACTTCCCTATTCAGATAAATAATAAAGCACCAGGCAACGTGTTTTATTGCTACAGACATCCTGTATTTTGCTATAAATCTTAATTTTGTGAACTAATAAATGCCAGTATTCAACCTTTAGTGAGCTTGGAAATATCACTGCTAATATAAATCTCAATATACAGTATGTAAAGACTGATAACCAGGTACAACACTGGTACTTAGAAAAGCTTAACACAATGAAGGCACTTTCTGTGTTTAAAACACATCTGCAGCTTTCCTGACACTTGATTTATCAACGATCAGCATAAATCCCTGCTGTTAACTTCCTGCAGCAGATGTTCACATTCAGCTCAGCAATTAGCTAACTTTGAACATGTGCATGTGTGAATGTCGCTCGTTTTGAGTGCTTTTATGACATAATACCATGGTTCTTTTGAATTCACTGAAGCTTAATATAATGAGGGACTGGTAGTATTAAAGAAGAGTGAGGTCAAATGTAAGCTTTTATTGTGTAATGATGTGTGAATGAAAAAAAACATTAGATTATGGTGCAATCATGTAAAATTAACACATTAACATGCAGGGGATTTATATTTTAAAAAAGCACGACCTGAAGTCTTGCTTACGTACCAGGAAATCATCATTTCTATTCAGTTTAATTCTCTGCCCCAAGATGGATGCTGCAAAATCAGGGTGAAACATCCATACTTTATATCTCTGTCACTGTATGCTATGAAGCTAAAGGTTCCCAGAGTGCACGGAGACACACATAAAATGTAACTCAATGGAGAATTCCATTTGGGACAAGACATTTCCTGGAGCCATAACCACTTGTTTCCCTAATGCAAAAAAGACACAGAGTACCTTTCAGCCAGGACAATCGCCCCCCACTGAAAAGCCACTGTGAAAATATAATTTTCAGGCAAACCTCAAGGTCATGCCTCTCACAGATGTCTGATATTCAAGCTTTTCTTATGAGTGCTTTCAGCTTGCCTTAAAATGCACACTGGTAAGAGCAAGACTAATCATTTACTCTTTATATATTCTCTTTTTCACAATGTCCTTCTGGATCCCTGATCATGCGGCAAACCCTGTGAAAATAAGAAGTGGAGGTACATTTAAAATCTTCCAGCAACCTTAGGGCAGTGCATTGATTAAGCTATACTTTTCCTACTTTGTGGCTCTCTCTCAACTGTGAGTGTACGAGTTTCAGATGAGATGTCACATGTGTAAAGGTCATGTCTCTCAGGTTACCTGACAGTTTGACAACAATCTTAGTTACATGCAAGTCCCTGCTGGGTCCTTTGCCTCTCATTCCCAATTTTATTCTTACACACTAATGGCTGTGTACCCACCGTGCAAAGTGCTGACCTAATCATCAGAAGCAATTTGGGGTTTATTGTCTTGCTCTTCACGATGTAGATTGGCCAGTATAGATCGACAAACCATGTGATAAATACACCGCTCTACCTCCTGAGCCTTAACCCAACACCTATGACTCCATTATATAGAATATAATATATCATCATAACATAGCATTCTGTGTCCGTCTTTCTGTTTTTGTGTATATGCATGGCTGTCTGTCTCTCTGCAATCTACAGCAGAGTTCCTATATATATCTTTTTGTGCATGTGTGTCTGCATAGTGTGAGTGGCAATGAGAGCCGTAGTGTCTCCAGAGGCCCTGCCAGCCAATAGCTTCCCTGTCAATGTGCTGCCTTATCTGATGATCCATGAGCGTGTGAAGCAGCAGTGAAAAAGAACCCATGGAGGGGAAATATCGCTTGATAATACCAGATCAGATGCTCTCTTTCATAACACATGACCTTGCAATTAATGGGTCATATAATGCTTGGAATGCATGAGGGAAACTTCAAGGAGAGACAGAGATTATATAAATTGGCTTGGCCAGATGTTTGTGTGAACTCGAAAGAAGAAAAAACTAAAGGGTAGAAGTGAATGATTAATTCTCTCACCGACTGCTGCGATTCCTTTGAGAATTGCTTGTACCTCATCATTACAGCCCCAGTGGAGTGTCTTTGATGCAAATGGCAGAAATGTGTTTGCACCCAGCAGCTAATAAAATGAAAAATACAGAGAAAGATAGTTGTAGCTGCTTTTGGTGTTAAATATTTAATTGAAACTGTGCACAACTTTCTTTCTAATAGCCATCTAGCAGAATCATGAAACACAAAGAACCTCTAACTAGACAGCAACATCCCATCATGCACTATGAGCAGCTGAATGAGATACTGACCAATAGGCTTTAGCTGTCAAGGGGCCTGTTAAGTCAATGATAGACTGACAGCAATTTAAACTAACAACACAGCTGAGCAACCAACGAAATATGTACAAAATATACATTTTGGAAATAAACTTAATTTCAAATGTTTTCAACACTTTTCACCTAAATTAACTTAGTGATTTCTCAAAAAGGTCAGCACCGGAAAACAGCGTATCATGATCGAATTGTTATTTGCTTTGAAAAAACGAATGCTTTTATGTGACAAAGAATTTAACTGAACAGGCACCAGATAAATGGAGCAGTCTGAATAAAATACAGTCCAGCAATACAGAGCTTGGCTTCTACCTGAACCATTTGTCATGATCCTGGTTTCGTGTCTGTCATGTCTTTGTGTTGTGTGTTTTATTTTGAAAGGTTTTCCCCTCTTGTGTCAGGTTAAGTTTCACTCCCTGTCTTTAGTTTCCCTCCTTCCCCTGATTGTGTCATTGTGTTCACCTGTTGCCCCTTGTTTGGTGATTAGCCTTGTGTGTTTAGTCTTGGTTCCCCTTTTGTCTCTTGTTCAGTCGTCGTCATTTCTTCCCTGATGTTGTACATGTTACCAGCCTGTGCCTGCCCGTCCGTCTGTCTGCTCCTGTTTCCAGTGTCCCTGCATCCCCTGGTTAGTGTTGGTGTGGTTATTTTTTGATTGAACATACAGCTTTATTTTAAATAAAGCTCACCTTTTGTTTGGACCCATACCTGCCTCCCGTTCATTTTACTGCACTTGGGTCCTGTTTTCTCAAACCCTGACACCATAATACTAATGGAAGATATAATAAGAACAAATTCATATGTTATACTCCAGCCCTGACATAATCAAATATGCATCCATACAGGTGAAACAAAATGAGAACCTGCTGCCCGTGAGTTTCAAAGTTGTTCTCAACTAAGCCATCATACCCTGCCACAGAGACGTCAAGCACCTCGCCTCGCAGTAATGAAATCATACTCACTAGCATTTATCACAACGTAACTAAGTTGATCACAGGAAGTCTTCGGATCAGCGTCAATGCACAAAGTCATCAGTTCAGTTGGCTGGTAGCTGTGTGCAGTATATTAGAGACATCCATTCACATTAGTACCCCACCCACTCATACCACATCACTCACACCCTCTCTGGGCTACTTCATATAGATAATGGATTCCTGTCTTACCGTGTGTGTGTGTGTGTGTTTGTCCACTGGAGAACAGGTTGTTCCCAAATGTCCTGCCTCTTTTTCTGGTTATTTAGATTGCTGTGTTAAGTGTTTTGATTTCATTTTCTGCATGTCCCTATAACTCCTCCTGTGGTCATGCAGTGTCTGACTCGCATGAACACACACACACACGCACACACACACAAATTCATGCAAGCACAGAAGCTACCATGAACAAAACATTTAATAAATATAGACATGCCTGAAAAATGACTGGCACAGTCTCCAGTCAGTTATATATGTATTTGATTTTACATAAGGAAACACAAGAGAAAACGATCTAAAGCAAAAACTGAAATGACCAGGGCCGTTGCTTTGAGCCAACCATGGCATTTTAGAGTACAGATTTGTCTGGATTTATTTCTATTAAGTCAAGTTCATTCTCAAAGGTAATGGGGTCCAACAAAGGATATAGCTGTGGAAGAGCTACAGTATATCAAGGAACCTTGATAAAGCAATCAATTGGAGTTCCAACTCTTAGTGATTACGGGCATCTGGTTAGCTTTGCATTTGTAATTCTTACACATTGTCTGACTTTTATACCATAATGCAACTTGATCGGTCTAAAATCGGATATTCTGGGTTGGTATGCTTGATGCGGCTAATGTAGCTTAATTTGAAAGAAGGTTTAGTAATCTCCCCACAGCTACACTAGACCTAATTTAATTGGCCAGCAAAGGCACACACTCACTTTCTAGGAATATGAAACAGTTATTTCAGGGTCTATAAAAACAAGATAAGGCTTGATGATGTTCAACACATTGTGTGGTGCAATGCTATTGAAATCCAACACTCAACTAAAAATCAATTCCTATACCAGAGGCATCTATTGTTGGACGGTGATACTCTGTGACACACAAATATAATTGAGTTTACTTCACAGGATGCCGGGGTTTACCCTTCAGGAGAGGCTGAAGAGCTCAGATATCTGTAAGTAGCTCGGTAGAGCTCCTGCTCCTTCGCATTAAAAGTAACCAGTTAAAGTGGTTGAGCACCTGATTGGGATGCCAGTAAGATGCCTCCATGTGAAGATATTCTGGGCACATCCAACTGATAGGAGACTGTGTGGCAGCCCTGGAACATGTTGGTGTGAATATGTATCCAATATGGCCTGGAAACACTTTAGGATCCCCTTTGAAGAGCAGTAGAATGTGGGTGGGGAATAGGGCATTAAGGATAAATTCATAGATTGATTTCAGTGCCACTTGATGTATTTATGTATGGATTTTCAAGGTGCTACAGTAGGTCTTCTTGTCCTGTATCAATTCTACAAGGTGTTGGTGTGTGGTGGTGAGACAATAAAATGTATAAACGTGAATCTATGCTTGCATGTTGAAGGCCTTTCTTACATGACAACACAAGCCAATAGGGACTCAACATGCCTTAGGTAATCATTACCTCTGCCATGTTAAATGTTATAGGTCAGAAGAAGGCAAGGGTCACTTTCCTGCATGGGGAATCGTACACAAATTGCTTCCTGTTGCATAAATAGTTTTCCCCTGTGTTTTCATGTATTGGACAATAGAGACTTATAGATCACATTAGGGACACCAGACTCGATTCCTATTTCTATCTTCCAAAATAACGTGTAGGAGAAAAAAAGGAGAAATCAAAGATGATGAAGTAGTTTTCGTGTGGAAAGTGCCTCAGGGTGCAAATGAGCTAAAATTCAATAACATAAGCTTTTACAGGCACCACAGGGGCTGGAGAAATTGTTCAGAATGTGACCTTTTTACACTTGGGCAGCGGTGCCTCCTAATTGAGTATAGAATATACCTAACAAGGCACCCAGCTCACTTAAAAATGACTCCCATTCCAACTGATCCTTCTGCTGCTGACCTTTTAGAGGTTTATTTTACGGTCCTGTGGACCACCAACATGTACGGTCGGTTAGGCAGAGTATTTATGTTGCATATAAGAGCAGCAAACGGCCTTGAGGGGCATCTTATGTGCTGAGAGTGACTCTTTTTCTTTTGCTCTTGCTTGTTGTGAGCTTTTGCTTCACTGGCTTTGGTAGTAAGCAATAGACAAGATATGAGGATCTTGTCAGAAAACAACAGAATAAAATGGATCCAATATTGTAGATTGAGAGAGGAGCAGAAAACAGAATGCTACAAAATGAAAAGGACCAGCTGCACTGTTGTTTTGGCTGCTGTTGATTTTACTCCTCAGGTGCTTGAAGCAAGAATGAGAGAGAGACACAAACCAAATAAAGAGAAACAGGACGATAAAGACGTTGAAAGAAATGGTAACAACGGTTTCAGAAAATGAGTTCCAAATCACAGCAAACTCAATCTTTTGCAGGAAGAAAAAAGCAGAGAAGTCGCAGATACAGAAAGAAGGGCAGAGGAAAGATACTAAGGGCCTGGATCTTTCAAAGGAGCACTGACCAAACACTCCACTCCAGCTGCCAGACAGAGACAACAAGGAAAGAAAGAAAGGTATAAAGTGGGGTTAATAAGCAAAAGGGCTAAAGAGTAAAACAGTTAGGGCTGTAAGAGCTGCGAAACACAACAACATTCAATCACCACTTTGTGCACTTCTTGAGAGATGTTTGAGATCAGCCAGAGATGGTACTCAGAAAACAGCCTGAGCTCCCTGCACAACAACTTGATGCTTTAAATGCTCCAGGGTAACCCGAAAAAGTATTTGATCTCCAAAACTGGCAGATATTCAAATGCTCAAAGCAACGTTGGATACAGAACAAAAAGGTTGGAACCCCAAAAACTAACATTTTGGCATTCGCTCTTGACGCCCACTTGTAGATTTCAATCCAAAACATATTTCAAGGTGGCCACTGAGACAAATCTAGGTGTATATTTTTCATATTTATTTTGCAAACCTGTTTGTTATCCATGGATTCTTCAAGTAATCTTTCAAAACTGATAACTATGCAACACCGACAGGCATAAGATACACTGATATCACCACACATTGAGCTATGCCATGCTAATTCTCCTGTGAATGCGTGGTGAGAAAGGTGTTTCTTGCTTCTACCCTTCCTTCCCCAATCCTTTCCTGTTCTCCGTTCTGCTCTTTTAAATGTCTTCTCTCTCATAGCTCGTACTGCATTGTGGCATTTGGTGTCAAATAAAAGATTACATACTGGACACTTTCCTACCGAATACCCAGAAGGCCCATGTGGTGTCTCTAACAGCACAGCATTGTGATACTCTTAGTGTGACAGCAGTAACCAAAACCACCTGATCAGTAAAATGAGCTGGGATCAAAAACAAGGCTAAGCCATCTAATGCCCTTGAGGAGTTATGGTATTAACAGATGAGGATTTTTGAAGTAATCTTCAAACCACGCACCCTGAATATTTATTCATAACTTTCAGTTTTGGCTCATTGGTTGACTCACTGAATATGCATATTTTCTTTGACTTTGTCTGTACTTGAGCCTATTTTTGGTTTGTTTGCCTGCACAATCTAGCACATCTCTCCGACTGTATGTTAAACTCTAAAAAATAAAACAAGGCATAGCTAATTGAGTATTCATGAGGCTAATTTAAACTGCATGGACATGCCTGAAAGAGAAGTGAGGCTGGGTGATGTAGAGGGAAGAGAAGGATCTCTCCAAAGGGTGAGTGATGACTAAAGGTGGAAAGCAAAGTGACATTTGTTTTCAGGTGTGTCATGCAAACAGGAGAGTGGGATCCGGAAAGGTCAGTGTCCTCTATTTTACCTCACATACAATTAAGAAAATGCACATACAACACACACAAGTGCTAATCAAGATGAATGAGATTTGCTCTTCAACAAGGACATGTCATTACACTAGAAAACATTTACATTATTGCTCCCACTGTTTAAACAGTGTAAAGTCACCATCATTTGTGTGTGTCTATGTGTGTGTTCTGCATGTGCTTGAAAGACACAATCTCAATGATTAAAAGGGATCATTGCACCTAAATGTCAACCAGTAACGGCTTTAATTGGCTAAATGAGTTTCTGAGGTGATGGATGTTGATAATTGTCTTGCTCCATTTGCTTGTTTCTCGTTCCAGCACACACGAGCATGTACAAATGAGGCGTACCGCACTCCAGAGATCAGATCTTTACTCTCAGGGGCAAACTTTACAAAGCATGAATTGTGGCCGTTGATAGCAACTTGAATTTGCACATCACTTGCAACTGCTGTGTAAAGACAAATGAAAATAAAAATGTTTAGCTACAGTTCATGACTAACCATGTACAGAAGCATTTTATAACTTGAGTCAAGAGAATCAACAGGACAGGGAGAAAGAAACCCTTTGTGGGATTAAATATGTCAGTCCTGTAAAATTAGCTTCAGTGATCACCTATCTCTATACATGTAAAGATGCTGATAGTGTAACAGTAACTGTGATTATATGCTCTGATCTTCTTTATTCAGATTGTTTTTCTAATGATGCTCATTTGCATAGAAAGTGGCCAATTTTGCGCCAAATGAATGCATATTACCTTCTTTAAATATGTGCAATTAGCACAGTAGCCTGGAGGGGCTTTTTTAGCTTGGCAGGACAGTTAGGAGTGCATTTAGGGGACCTTATTTTTGTCTTATGTGTGCAGGTTAAGCGGCAACAAAACCAATGCAATCCTTGTTTGAGTGTTTGGTATGGCTGGAGCCTTAAGGCAGACATAAACATGGATCTGAAGATGGAAAACTGTTTGTTTGTGTTGGTAAATTGGTTGTGATGTCAAAGAGAGACACACAATACTTGCTAATCCCTCTAAAGCGTTGTACAGGTTAATCTCATGTTGAACAATGTTTCTCTAGACAAGACGGTGTTGTCTTATCCTATCTGCATAATGTGTACGAGTGTGTGTGTTTCGGTATACGTCCTATTGTTTGTTTACACCTTGATGCGTTTGATGTTGTCCTGCAAAACCAATTTACTAACAGACCTCCTGTCTGCAGACCATAATCACACATGTTTACAGCCAGCAAATCATTATCTACACACCGCTAATACAGGCGTCTGTAGTTAGGAGACCATAACACAGGTAGTGTATGTACAGAGGACCCCAGGCGGCAACCCATTACCTTTGCAAACAAACAGCCGGGCCCTCTGTGTGGCTGCCTTAGACTGTGCAGTCCTCTGTGAAAAGCGTTCTATTATTCATTACAGCATGAATAATAAACAGGAATGTTGGCTAGATGGGACGATAGCGGAACTCTAATTTTATATAAATCATTGTTGTGAATTATTATTTGAATCCAATAGTAAAATTGACATGATTATATTGTTTAGTTTAAAAACAGTTAAGAGAAAAGTATTTACATTATTTACAGTAGATATTTGGAGAATGTTACTTCCTGATGGTAAAATTATTAGTTTGAATGTGATAATGTGAGACCTTTATTTTGATGAACAGGAAGTAATGTGTAATGCGTATTCGTTGTATGAAGGATTCCAGAGATGAAGTCGCAAGTCGCAACCTGCCTTAGTTTAAATAAATACTACTTCTTTGTAATACTGTAATAGTGCATTTGGAAGTAAAGTTCCGTTCAAAGAAAACGTTTGATCATCATTAGAAGCTTAAAACTACACAACAATCATAGCTATGAGACAAAAAAACACAAAGTCATTAAACAAAAACTCTTCAGATGCACTAGATTTCTGAAAAAGCAGGACACCAACCCTCATGATGCTGGTGTCCCCTCATTTATTAGTTGCAGCCCAGCTTAATTTCATATGTACGGCGACTTTCTTCACTATTTCTTATGTGTGTAATGCTTTCTTTGCCTTGCACCCGTCTAACGAATTGCACTTGCTGTATGCACATTAGACTCAACTCCGAATTTTCATGGTGTGAAAATCTATTATGCAATGTAACCATGTCTGAATAATAATGATTAACTTCCAATATTATCCAAGTTTTGGTGCAGCCAATGAGTGATGGCATGGCTTGAAGATTTAAAGTGTTAAGTAAAACAACTGTTCAAATGTGAGGCGGTTAAAGCAAAAATTCAATCCATAATTATCTGTTCAAATTCTAATTTAGTGAATATAACAGGTCATGCCGTGTTCAAAAGTGGGGGAGTTCCTAGAATGCATTATTCACCTGACTCGTTGCATGCCCTGCCTAATTGCAAATTATAATATTGTTTTCGTTGCTTACGCCAAAGGAAGAAAATTGGTGAGTCATACTGAATGGCAAATCATTTTAGTGTTGGTGGAAAATCTTTGATAAATGTGAGGTTATTTCTAACTTTCTGAAATGCAACTGTCTTACACTGCGTCATGTATAAACCTAGTGTGTGCCAGGAAGGCTTACGTATGCCTACAATATATGTATAATGTGTTTTAGTGGACAGGGAGCTTCACAGCCACTTAGGAATGAAATGGTGATGACAGTATGCTCTGGCAAGCAGCCTAGTACTCTGAAATGACACCAAGGGATTACTAATGAGACAAAGTATTAGAGTTTTGAATAATCCTCTCCAGTAGAATAACTTTAGCATCGTTTTGTGGTAAAGACTTTAACTTTTAAAACATGTAATACAATCCATTTGGATTGTTGAAATGTGTGTGCATCCTCACTGTTCTATGTAGGAAAACTTTTCATGACCAATAATCAATCTGATCAAAGTCTGAATCCTGCAAAAAGATTCAAAAATTGTAAAAAAATGTAATCCTGCTGGAGTTGTATCTCTTTATATGCCCTTATTTGGTAATCAACCTTTTCCAATAATGGAAATTAATACATATAAAGCAAACTGCCCCCTCTTCTTTACTACAAAGGAGAATAAAATAATATTTTTTTATGAAACGTAAAAACACATTAGGCTCCTATCACAAGTTACCGCTGGTGGTTTCAGTAATTTCCTCCGGAGTTAATTTCCTCTGGATTTGCTATATTAGTGCCTCAAGCTTTCTTAATGGACATTAAGACTTCATTGCCGCTTACAAATGAAATGCCATTGACATTCTGCCCTGGGAAGCTATAAAGCACTGTGGGATGAAAAAACTGCGGTATGACCATATGCTCGATCAAGCTGTGGACCACTGCTGTGTGACTGACAATGTGTGATTCTAATGAGGCACAGAGGAATACAAAGTGATCCAGAACACGATCAAACACTGAAGTTTTGTCATGAAGTTTAAGTGCTAATAGTCTGAATATTGACTGACTGTTTCATCAGTCTACCTATAGCTCCAGACTAAAGATGATGGGTGAAGGGTCTAGTATAGATAACTGAGAACCTGAGTAAAACAGTAAAAGTAAAAAACACCAGTAAAGCAAAGACCCGTCCAAAGCACCCTTATAAAAAAAAACACTGCAAAAAGACTTTTCTTGCCTTGGTTTGATATTTCAGAACACGGCAATTCCACTTGTATATATTGTAATAAATATATTATATATATTTATGGTTGCATATATTGAAATACAATGTGTACATTTTTACTGACAGATATCAAAACTTCAGAACATTATTCTGGAAATGTCTCCAATAGGATGTTTTTCCTATTTGGCATCAGATCCTCTATTTGGGAAACATTACCAAATGGCAGCAGGCATTTATCTGAACGGTGACATGCATTAGGCGAAGCAATTACTGATGCCATGGGAATTTTGTGCATCTTTAACATGGTGTTTCCAGCCAATCTGGGTTTGCGCGTAGCGGGGCTTTTAGCGCATTGATGCATTGCAGCTGCCAGCCGGTGGGTTGTGCGCGTGAAGAGGCTCTCTACCTGCAGTTTCTGTCATTATGGCGACACTCCACACCTCGTAGCACCGCAGAGCACTTTACCAACACAACAGGGTAAGAGCATCAGCATTATATAAACTGTGCCTACCACAGCAGAGAGAATAGAGTGTCAAGAGTCACAAAGGAGGAGAAAATGGGCTGATATACGGCAAGGAGAGAAGGGAGTCACAGAGGGCTTATGGTGACTTGTTGTTGATGCTCCATTGTTCACTCTCTCTCTCTCTGTCTCTCTCTCTCCCCCCACCCCCCTCTGTTTTTCTCTCTTAGAGATCTGTAGTTTCCCATATCATCCAGAGGCATGGGATTATGGGAGTCTACGCTACGTAGATACACTAAGCTACCAGGGGATAAGGTCAACGGGAGGCTAGACAAAAAAGAAAGTCTATCTTCCTTCCATACGACCTATTTAACCTTTATCCATTATTTTTTCTATATTTTACAACCTTTTGCTTTCATACAACCTTACCTGCACTCCCAACTGTGATATATAATATTTAAAAAAAGAAAAATATAAATGCAAACATAAATTGTTTCAGGATAGTGTAACTATTCAAAATCACTTAACATTTACTGTTACTAATATTATATCATCTTGAAACAGTTTAACTTATCTTCTCTCATCTTGCAAAGGTGAGTAACTGAATAATTACTTTTCAATTTGGAAAAGCTACATTCAGGGTTATACTTTAAGTTGAATGCTGCTGAAAAATAGGTGTCTTTTTTGAAAAACATTATTCAACAGTTGCAAGAATTTAATTTCCTTACAACACTGTATTCTTGTCCTTGTCTAGAACTTGTACAACATTTAGAAGCTTTGATTTTTACTAGAAAAAAAAAGGGCAAGTTCACATCTGCTTTATGTAGCTATAGTAACTCTCGTAAGCAATATGTCACGAGACAGCAAAAATAATTTGTAAAGAGGGACAACCAGTTAGATAGCATAACAAAGTACCGGGTCGGCACACACTTAAAAGGCCTGTTAGCTGGCCTTCGATTAACACAGAGTAGCTGGCTGATGTAGTAGGGAGGTGGACACTTCAAATGTCTTATTAAAGAAGGGGTTCACATTTAAGTTTTATTCTTGAAGATAGGTCTTGTGGCAAATTGTTTGAGGAAAGCCAGGGAAATGTTGAATACGTTTAGGGAGTTTTTAAATTTGAAAAGTTATGTCAACTGATTGAAATAATGTTATCACAGAAATGCAAACATGGCAAAAGGTTACATTTACTCATTCTAAATAAATAATATTTACTTTTTACTTTCTACCTTTTTTAGTATTTCTAGTATTTGTGTTCATTTTGTTTCAAATATTAAACGTGAAAAGTAACATAACGTCAATAGTGTTTGACATAACTTTTACTTGGTTTGTAGGATTACTATATTTTGTTTTAGAAATGTGAAAATGTTTTTGATTTAATATACATGAATCTTAATACTCCCTTCCTAATGTTCTAGTGGTCTATCACTATAGTAGTAACAGCCCTGGTATGTTTGTAATAGTATTTCTTGGTCAAAGAAGTAGCCTCACTAGTAGTCATAGGAACAGAAAAGCAGCACTTTACTCTTCTTTCATCCAGTGTTATCCACCTGCTCCTCTCCGCTTCCTTTTTGTCTCAGGCTGAATAATGCCGGGTGGAGGTGTGTGGTGGTGGTCTTCCCTGTGGAGCCGAGGCCGGGGTAGCAGCTGTCCCTATCAAGACTCTCCTCAGAGCTGTCATGGCCTGTCTGCTCCTCGGCTAATCACTTACTACAGGCCTGCAGCATGGGACCGCCGCTGCCAATACCGTCACCGACTGGGCCCAGAGACGCTTGCAGGATGAGCGTGATGTAGTTTCCTATGGTGATGAGTGTGTGTACAAGGTGGTGTATGTGGGGTTGGTTGTTGTGCAGGTGTGTTTTGCCAGCGGCTCAACGGGTGTGCAAATGCCTCTAGTAGTGCAACATGGGTCACGCATTAACACACACACACACAAACACCATCACCATTACCATGGCCCCTTTTTCCCACCTGCCAAAACACATTTGCGACACAAGGAGCTGTCCAACTGTGTGTAACAAGCAAATGGCACAGTGTGTCACATGCTCATATGAAAATGGCTATTTGCAATGACACACACTTCACTCTGGCATGTTCAGCTCAGATAGAAATACCCAAAAAAAAGCCTGGGGAAGTACATCCAGAGCCACAAAATTCAATTTCCATCCCCTCAGCAAACTTTCAAAATGCTTCCTATTTTTTGTCACTCTGACGATGTTCTGTTAGATGGTTATGTTGGCTCAGTCAAGCCCTGCGGTGAATATCACAACCAACTGTCAACAATGATGATTAATTATCAGTCACTCCAGCCATGCAACAAATTGGTAAATACATTTGCCTTCTGGGGTTGCAGAGGCCACTCAGAATTTGAATAGCCACAATCAGAAAAGAGATTGATAGGTCCAATCAGAGGAGTGTAGAATCCAGGGCAAAAGATAACAAACAAACAGAGGATTTAAAGAGAAGCTTCTAGCAAGAAAAACATAAAACCTGTTGGTGGAAGTTGGTAAAATTGTGTCAGTCAAATTGGAAACAGAGAGTACATTACTGTTGATGGGCCCTGAAACAATTGACCTATATATGGTTTCATTAAAGGAGCTATGTTAAAAAAATGGATACGTCTCAAATATAGAATAATATGATCCCTGAAACAAAGATGTTTTATGAATGCTTAAGACTGCTCCAAAATTAAGCTTTCTTTAAAACATTTCTCACAATATCTGACTCAACCGAGTCTGCTCAGTTGATCTTTACACTCAGCAAAGTTTGGCTATGTTAGCTTAGCTTACTCAAAAAAGGCAACAAAGCATGGTTTGGGGTCATAGCATTTCTTTAGTAAATGAACTTCCTTTCAGCCAAGACAGAATTATTAAAGTTGAATTCTGATGTTGTGATAAGGCCTGGGTCGCAGCCGACGAGCTCCAGGTCAGGGCAAGATAGAAAAATAATTTCTCGAAGATCCACTCATTGTGAACAGGGCATTGTCAAGTTTGAATATGAAAATCCTTCCCTGTAAGTTCAAGGTTGTCTGGCCAAGAGCTTAAGACATCCAATACAAGACCAAAAAATAAGTTAAACTCTTTGCATGTATAATAATGAGTGACATAAACACAAAGGCAGACAAAATGCTTAACATGTATAAAGAGACAGCCTGAATGAAGTCAAATAAACAATCATGGAGATGGACAGGCAAACAGGCTGAGATATGACTAAGAATCGAGACAGGAGGCGTGACGGAGCAGTGAGGCATGTAAAGGCAACTGGTGCCGCCGCGCTGCTCCTTGCCCCTGCGGCGCATGAAGCAAAATAAAGCTGGAAGGGGGGAGGGTGAGAACCGAGACGAGAGAAAGCTGGGTGTGATTGACTAGAGCAAACTAAGAAGACATGAAAGGAGAAGAGGAAGAGAAAAGACAAAGAAGAAGAGGGTGGATGGGGAGAAGAGAAAAACAAGCCCGCCAAAAATGTGAGAAATAAACAAAAGACTGTCAGTGACTTCATTTAATCCACTGGGTATGCTGTGTGTGTGTGTGTGTGTGTGTGTGTGTGTGTGTGTGTGTGTGTGTGTGTGTGTGTGTGTGTGTGTGTGTGTGTGTGTGTGTGTGTGTGTGTGTGTGTGTGTGTGTGTGTGTGTGTGTGTGTGTGTGTGTGTGTGTGTGTGTGTGTGTGTGTGTGTGTGTGTGTGCGCGCGCCTGCCTACCTGTATCTGTGATTGTTCCTGGTTAGTTTAAATGCGAGCCTTGCATCTGCGTGAGTGTGCGTGGGCTTTTATGCGACTGGTGTGTTGAGATATAGGCCCAACACATCTGCCACTGTGCCCTTGCCTTTCGTGTGCACCCTCTAACAAGCTGAACATTGATTAACAAAACCAGGAAGCACTTGTTGTCTGCAGTAAGAAGGCAGACACACTGCCATATATTGATAGTGTTTGCGTGTGTGCGTGTGTTAGTGTGTGCCAATAGCCCCTACCACCACTTGCTTTGGCTAGTTAGCACTACATCTTGGGAATATAAAAGCCAAGTGCTATCCAGTCATTGTAGCTGCTTTATTCAAGCCATTCAAGCAAGGCTCTTTTGGCATGGAGCTCAACCAGCAAATCCCTGTCATCCGTGTCTTTTAAACTCCTTTTAGCTCTATCACCATGTGATCATTTGACCTGTGTGATTTATGTGGCTGGTGCTGGTGTTCCCTGGTGGTGAAGCCATGGCTTAGTTATTTCTAACCAGCGGTCCTGGCACCTATCCCAAGCCTTCCGAGGAAGATTAATATGTAAAACATATTTACGACACAAATCTTACTGATGTGATAAAATACAACTCATCTTGGAGTTACACGACAAACTACAAACCGTCATGTTTTCATCCCATCACTGTGGCAAAACATCAGGACACTTAGGCACTGAAATTAAAAGCCAGTTAGTGGGTAAGATGTCCCTCTCGTTGATCTGAAAGGTTTTGCCTATAAATATAAAGCAGTGTTCACCGATTCAACTTCCAAAAGTTACAAAATGATCTGATAAGATTTGAGGAGAAAAGGGTTTAGGATCACAATGTTTGTTACAGTGACTACATACATACTTCAAATGAAGCCCTTACCTGATAAGTGTTGAGTGTCATTTTTCTAAAGAGATTCTTAAGGGCAATTAATCATATATCTTAAAACCACTGTGCAAGAATTGTTTGCTCTGTGTCATGAGCAAATATCATGGCCGCTGCTTTGACACATTGATCTCAGTGCTGGCAGCCTCTCCAGGATTGTTCACCGAAATATTCAGAATGTTGTGCACCGCTGTAATGTATCTCACTGACTGTACTGTGTGTAACAAGACAGGATTTAAAGTTGATGGACACAAACATCTCTTGAAAGTAAAGAGTTGTATAGTTTTACATTTTTTCACAATATTTTATGACATCTCAAAATGATCACTGCTTCTCATTCAGTCTTTAATCCAAGGAAAAGTTCACCTGATCACATCCTAACAATACCTAAACTCATTTACAGGTCCACTCATGCTCTCTTTTATGGTGGCTATCATAGAGTTCCTGATAGATAACATATGGTCAGATCACAGAATATAGATTTTTGAGTTGCATCATAAAATCCAATTGGAAGCTAATTGAAAGTCACCATTGCAAGACTCCTACGAGCTAGTAAGCTAAGATGGAGAAATGGAAGAAATAGAAAAGCCAGAAGGAATTTCAAGAAGTTGAAAGGATGGGATGGATGAAAGCAGACAGGAGGTGGAGTAGAAAATTGCACCTTGATGAGAATTGGCAAGCATTGGCAAATCATTGCTCTGAAGATTGCGCTAGCTCAGATGGGAGTAAAATTATTATAAATCTGCTTTAATCTTGTGAAATGTAGAAAAGCCTGCAAGAGCGTTTCGAAAGCTGCAATATGCAGCAATAGGTTTAAACAGACTGCACATGAAGTAGCCTGTTAGTTATGTGTTTGCTAGGGATGGTTTCATTGCTTCAAGGGAGAAATAGCAACACCTTGACTTCCCTCCAAAAGCAAGACTGATCTTTTATTGTCTTTCCCATTAGGGCCAGACAAAACTTCAAACAATGACAAAGACGAAGTTGACTGTGTTTGCATTTCAACCTGTGCACTGTTGTTGTTGTTTTTACAGTATTTTAGCCCAGTTCAACAACAAAAAAGTGCATAAATTAAGTAACTATAGGTCATGGAAACAGGTGGAAGCTGCTCTCATCACAATGTTCAGTACATCCACATCATTCAGAAAAGGGGTTGTCCTTTGCTAGGACTGCCCATCCTCCCCAAAAACCACATGTCTCTCCCACACAGCACCAGTAAAACAAGTGCGCCTCCTAGCGGTCAGTCCAACTTCCAAGTGACAGTTGACCTGCTGTTATAAAATCAAAGGTGTCACTTACGGTAGAAGACGTATTCTGTGTAGCTGGACCAGATCTTGTCCTCTGTGTGCTGGTTGACAAACGAGGCTGTGACTGACGAGTTGCAGGCCACCATTTGGAAACCACACTCCGACAGCATGTCAAAAGACCTCTCCAGGTGCTTGAACTTGAGGTAAAACCGGGATGTGTACCGTTCCGGTGTCCTGTCCGGGTCCCGGCTCTCGTTCAGGGTCTCCCCGAAAACTTCTTTGGCAAGGGCCACCCTCCCGCATATCATTATCCGAGGCACCCTCCGGAACTTAGCGTCAGTTTGACTCTCCCGTCCCATGGTGCAGGACCCCCGGTAACCCACCGTGATGAAACCGCTTTTTCTGTCCGCGGGGACGAGAGAGGGCGGCGGGCACTGCCTGTGGTCACTGCCCTGGGACCCGTCTTCATAGTCACTGTGGAAGTAGTCGTCCGGGCTTTGCTTTATATCTTCAGGGGTCAGGAGCTTCACTAAGTCGGGCAGCTGGAAGTACTCCGCTTCTTTCCTGAGCCTCCCTTTCTCCGGGAAGTGGTCCGGGAGGACGACTTGCTTATCACGGAGGTAGTCCAACACATAGCGGAATAAAAATCCGTCTCTGTCGATGAAATACCGGCCTTTAGGATCTCTCGCTAAGTCGTTACATGCATCTTTTTTGGAGGAGAAAAGCTTTCCGAGTAAAGAATTTGGGGTGCCCACCAAAGTTGAGTGACGTGTGTAATAAACCTGCCCCCCTACGTTTAATTCAACAACATCTGGGAAACTGTTCTGAACTGAAGCGGGCTCTTTAGGGTTAGTCCTACAGTTTCCACTCAGCGCCATCGTTTCCGTCATGAACAGAGCTGGCTACACCTAATTCTACAGCAAAAAAGCGACTGATCGAGATTGTAAAAGTTGCAAAACGGTGTCCTCGGTAATTCTGCGTTGATGCAGGCCCTCCAACTTCATCCCACTACAAACTGAATAAGCATTTTTCATCGATCCATGGTCATTATCACCTACCAGTCTCTAGCAGTTTTCGAAAATGGGGGGAAGATTGCAGTCCGGGGCGTTCCTCTGTGAATGTGAAATTAAAGGCTGAGATGGGTGACTTGGAGGAGGGAGGAATCAGTGCAGCGAGAGAGGAGAAATGTTACTGGGCAAATCAAAGCCTTGAACCAGTGGCTAATGTTAGACAATTACACGGGGTTGGGGGCCGGAGCAAGCTGTAAGAAGCTTGCCTTTTTGATAGTATTAGTATTTTCCAACAAAAGGATATCGTTCTGCACACATACAACCAGAAAAAATGCAGAGTAAACTGGGAAAACGAAAGTAAAAGTCCAAAAACTTATTTATGATATAGTCCAAACAGGAGAAGGTGGCGTCACTTTCTCCTCAACTTCCCTTGAACACCGGCAGTTCTTTCCGGGCTGTCGGAGGAAGCAGGATGCCTTTCAGTGGCTAGAAACTTCGCAGAGATTGCATGCAACCTTCGGGAGTCCTGTTGTTGTTTTCTGTAGCCTGTCACTGGAAATATGTCGCCCGATCCGAAGTCCCTTCCTCCAAAAAATAATATTCTAGATTTCTCTCCTTTTACGGTGCAGGGGAGAGGACCGACCCGCCGCCTCTCGCTGCTTTTACCGGGAGCTGTCCTCGGTGCTGAAACGAGCATCTCACCCCCCTCCTACTCACCCTCCCTCCCTTCCACACTCCCCTCCCCTACAGAGCTGGGTGGTGTCTTCATGGCTGCTCTCCCTTCTTGCACACACTCACACAAACACAAATGTGCACGTACAAACACACACATAGGCTACTAAAAGCGTATGGGGCAAATCCTGGCATCTGGGTGGGAAAAACGAATATGTTTGGAACCACTGAAATCAGTCATATTGTGCTATTCTCAGAAAAGCCCAATAATCATATGCAGCACCTCACACATTTGTTATCTATAAATGTGTATAATGTTACCTCCTTCTTCATTCAAAGGTTAAATGCATCTGTTTAAAACATCAGTTTTAGTCTTTCACAGCAATTCCAGTCCTCAGTTGTGGAACTGCTGAATCCATTATTGTGCCATTATTATAATAAACTAAACACTCACAATGCTGCAATTTGACCCATAGCTTGAATTCATTTGCATGATATTTAGTTTGCATATGTAAATACAGGACATTATTTGTTTGGCCACTGTAGAGATAGAGCGTATTTATCATAGTCAATCATTTTGATTGCAGCATGTTTATAGTTGTATTTCTAGGTTAAGACTTTTTAAATATTAAATCATCTTTAAAAAAAAAATACTGCCTTCAAGACCCAGATAGAGGGCTGTGTCTGGTAGTAAACTGTGACTGAATGTGACATTTCTAAAAAGATACGCAACAGCGCCTCCCTCTGTTTGCAACATGCCCACATTTAATGTTTCAGCACCATGGACAGATCCTCACACAGAGTCACATTGTTAACCAAATATACTTGTATGAAGATGTATATGAATTTTCTATTTACATTTTCAAAACAGTGAATAAAATTGATCTTTTCTGGATCTGGTTAAAGATCTTAGCCACAATTTGAGTTTATGAAAGTGGCCAGATGATCTTGATTTACAGGATTTGTGATAAATCAAAAACAAGACCGCTAGCAAAGTAAAAGTATAATCCGTAGTCACAAACACACACTACCTGCACCAGTGGCAGGGCCAAATCAGGGCTTGTATTAACTGTGCATAAGCAGAACCACTAAGGCAGTCATTGCATTATATAGGTACATGAATTGGTAGGAGTTAGTTGTTCTTTCTCAGAGACACTTGTGTAATATTGGACATCAGTTAAATCAACAAGCACTTCAACTCCTGTATATCCTCTCGAGCTGACCTGTCTGTATGCAGCCTAAATTATTAACAATTCTTAATCTCTGTCCCAACTTTCCAAGCCTTTTTTCACTTTATTCTCGCACTGTTCATTTGAAAAATCAAAATCCAATGCAATTCATAATAGTAAATGGTGAAGATACTAACGCCTGTATCTGTGTACAGTGTTATGCTTATTAACAGCTCAGTATGACACGGATACATAAACTATACAGCGTATTTTCAGAAGATATTAATAAATGGTGGTAAATATAGGCTGTCAGCCAGTATATTGATTGTATTTCTTAAATCAAATGTCAGTACAACTTGAGACACTTAACCTCTGAACTCCAAAGTCAATCCCTCCCATAACTATTTACATTTTCAGACAAATACAAAGATAAATGGAACAGGAGAGTGAGTTGTATGAAAGAAATTGAATGACAGAGAGAGAGAGTGAAAAAGAGGAAGTGAGCCTGACTAGGACCTGAGCAGTCACCTGGAAGTAGGCCATGCTTGTAGATGCCTCATAAATAAATGTAGCCACTGCACCGCTCCCTGCTGCTCTGCTATTTAAAGACCAGATAATTGACCACCTGTAAAGACCTAAACCTGTTTGGGTCAACACAATATTTATTTAAACTCCGATTTTTCCATCCCTAAAGAGCAGTTTAAATGGCATGAAAGCTTTAAAATACAAAACAAACAGCAAAACGCCCAACAGTCCCATCACCATAGCAGACAACACATTCCTCGATGGTTCCTGCATGCATTTTGAAATATATTAACATAGACTGAAAATATTCGCTGTTAAAATGTTATTTAAAAGGACATTTTGGATATCAGATTCCCATTTACTCAGTCAGTGAGACAAATCCCAGAGTTTAAAGCACATTTTTACATCAAACAGGCTGTTTTTTGTTTCTGTGCTGTATCAGATCTTTAAAAAACTAATTTCAATCCCATACTAGTCATTACCAAATAGATTATGAAATATTTACTCCACAAGCACATCGTCAACATTAATAATTTTAATATTTCCGAAAAGAAATGCAATATTTGAGACGTTTCTATTTTTTACATGAAAATAAATCCACCTCTTAATGCAAATAAAATCTTAAGCATTTCTCTTCCTTCACGAAGATCAACTCGCAAGGACATTCGTTTTCTTCTTGTGCAGTGCCGACAAAATTGTTAAAGGGAATTTTCGGGCCAGTCACAGATGGTTGAAATACACAGCATACAACTCCTACTTCTATCTTTGATTACAGCCACACTGAATGATGCCAGGCCTTGGATGGGAAATCTGCTCGTACAGCAGGCAGACATTCAAGGCATAAAATTGGTAGAGAGTGTTTACCAAAATTAGTTTCTATGTAAGTCTCAGCACTTCCCCAAACGTGGACATTTATTATTTAAGCTTAGTCAGCTATTTATAATTTTTTTAAAAGTTTCATCAGTGCTGCAACTTTGATGTCAGTTTTGAATTTTGTCGGTTTAAAATCAGTGAGAAACCACTCAACCAATCAGTGGAGAAAGGAGCACAGTGTACTGTTTTGTTTTGAACTTATAAGAACCTATTATATCACCTATTAAAAATCAAGATAGGACGTAGGAAGTCGCAAAAACCTCTGAAAAAGAAAGCACACAAAAAAACTATGTTACGGCAAGAAGGGACATTGCTCTGAATGAACCTGCCTTAAGAAAAAATACATACTGAACAGCATCAACACAATAATGCAAAATGATCAATTTAGAACAAGAATAAAAGCCTAATCACTGTGTCAGGAAATTATCTATTTGTTATGTTTACATAGGAAGCAGACGTTTTTCTTCAAAAGTACATTTGTCTTTTGAATAATTTATGTTGATATTTCATTTTCATGTGAGACAAAAATACCCTGCTGATGTTCAGCCCCCCTACTCTTAGCAGGCTGGTGACTAGACTTAAATGTTCTTAACAGGTATGCTCCAACATCCTCAGCTAATAATGCAATGAGTCATCCACCTAAATATGTCTTCAAAGACTGCTCTGCAAGGATTTCCGCTTATTTTAGAAGTCTGCTGATGAACTCATAATCATTAAGAAGCTCCTTTTCTCTGCAGTATTGATCTTCACACAGAAACTCCAAGTCCTTCTGGGTATTAGCAACAAGTCCAAATGTCCCAGATTTTGTATCAAAACAAGATATATTTAGCTGATTCAAGCAAACATAGAGCCTCTTACCAATTTCACCCAGATGTGCTACATGAGTCAGTCAGTTAAACTGAGGAAGAAGCTTTAGTTGGTACATTGTAATCCCAACAACTCAAATGTTTGCATCAGTTTATGATCTACACACATTTATTTTCAAAGATATTTCAAAACAGACAACATTTCATCAGACTGACCAATTATAGGAGTATTTGTTGTGAATGTGACTCTGATATTCTCTTGGGTACCGAGAAATCAAATTACAATATATCAGGATTTCTGCCGATTCAGCAGGTCAAAAAAATTGCTTTCTTTGTGCTTTGTGTCGCTTTGCTGGCCCTCAATCCTTTCCTCATCCACTCTACAGTATGCACAGGCCAAAGCAGCTTTCCATGCTAATCTAGGTCCACTGCTCTCCCCGGAGACAAGGCTATTTTACAGGAAGCCCACTAAACATTAAGGGCTTTGGCAGCGCGGCTGCAGGAGCCAGGAAAGTATGAGCCTGTAAGAAACCACAGAGAGACAGGAAGTTGGACGCCCTAGCTTGTCTTTTGGCCAGCAACACAGCAGCAAAGCTGTCAACCCACTCACTTGCACTGACTTGTCAGGTGTGTGTGTTGAACTGTGTACTGGTGAAAACATCAAGACAGAGGGTGTCTAATTGGAGCCAGGTCTGAGCAGAGCAGGGAAATGTTGAATGTATTTTGGATGACGCCAGCTGAGCTAGAAGTTTCTCCTGTGTTTATGTTTCACTTATAGTTTGTGGAGCTGACAGCAGATGCTTAATGTTGGTGCTAAATTAAGCTCTGTCCTTTTCAGTTATGTTTAATTGTTTGTGGCTGAGACAGAATTTATAACTTTAGATTTTCAGTGTTTGCTTTTAGGGCAGTAGCATGACAAGTTATACTTTTGCAACTTAGTTTTAAACAGTTTTGCATGTACAATGATGTTGTTCTTTAGACATACTGTGCATGCACAAGTTTCCCTTCCTTCCCTGTGAGACATTCACTTCAAACATAAACAAGGGTGTATGTCTTTTTTAGTTCTTAGCATGAATAATGTTACATCATTCATCATTCAACTAAGTAGATGTGTTAAATGAAAGACTATTTTATTCACTACTTGATACCAAAAAGAAACAATGAATCCATTAAACCTCTAAACCTTTTATTCTGACCAAGGCATGCAAAGGATGAATATGTTCAAGTCACTCCTCTGTCACAGGCACGACTGAAAGAGCAGAGAAAATTCTATTTAAAAGTATTTTTACACCATGCTTTTTTTCAGGAAAATAGCTGTGATATCAGTCTTGTGTGGGGGCATACAATACAAAGAGGGAGAAACAAGAAAATCATTATCTTCTTTGCAAATACATTTCATGACAACCAGCATTTATGTCTAAATGTCCAGCTCCAGCTTTTAAAAATGTCTGGGACTTTTAATGATAATATACATGAAAGGATTGTGTTAAAATGATTAAAATGCCCCTGGCAAATGGATGCAGCAATCAGTTGTTTTTTGTTGGTTTGATTTTTTGGCAAACAACTCCTCCTTTCTGCAAAATGTTTGTTAAAAGATATTGTGGGATTTAGAAATAGAAATCCCACAATTGAGGAGAATAGAAATCGTGCTGAAAAGTGATAATATCATACCCAACTTAATATTCCTCTGCACTGTTACTGTTACTGTTACAAGGGAAATAGTACATCTGCATTCAAAGAGATGATCAAACGTATACACAGTGTTAAAACCAGGAGGTTTTTTTTTCTATCTTACAGTACAGTAGCTGGAATTTGATTCAATTTGAACCATGTGGGATTTAGAAAGCAGTTGGCCAGGATCAAGTTGTGGGAGTAGTGGAAAGATGGGAGGGGGCGGATGATCTGACAGCTCCTCAGTAAGGGAAATAATCTCTGTTCTATTGCTTTAGAAAAATGCAATCCATTGAGTGAGAGTGTGTGTAAGTACTGACTCATCTCTCTCTCTCTCTCTGGATTGCATCAGACGCAGATGAGCTGTGATGAGCATGTATATAGTCATTCAGTCAGATACATGTTAGATCGGTTTACATTTGCAGTACTGTATTGTGGTGCATTCTTCAGTAAAATGTTGCATAACTTAATTAAAATATAACAAAGTGTACATACTTTTTAGTGTAGTTCTTTAGGATTCATTATACAGTTTGAAAACACATTCAAAATCAACTTGTTGGTGTGCTTCTTGCATTTAAGGTAACAATTGTTATAAAATTGTGTTTTGATTTGCTCATGGCTGATTCTTGATGTTCTGAGGTGCTGCATATTTTTCAATAGACCACATGAGCTGGAAGGATGTTGAAGTATCTGTTGTGTAAATTAAAGATATAAAGGGCGATGTGCTTTCAGTTTATCTCCCTTTCAATCCCAATTGTGGAAATGTGATTAATCTGTTTCTTTGTCTGGCAGTGACAGCTCTCTGTTTGTACTTGAAAATGAAAGGTCTAGACTACTTTATACTTATTATACATACATTTAGTTTCAAACCTTTTTTTTCAAATATCTAGTAGCCTCTCAGTTTGAAAGAAATGACACTCGATGCAGAATGATACCTGCCTTACAAAAGAAATTGACATTAAAAATCCTAGCACAAACCGATCACCTCACATTGACAGCCTCTTTCCAAGTAAAATAATAAATACTGAAAGCTAAACACTGACTAAGCAACTTCAGAAGAAATGTCTTTGCCAAGAAGAAAGTCAGACCATATCCGAACAGTCTCTCCATTGCTGAGGCCACTCCTTGACGGAGAACAACAAAGGTGAGTTCTCTGAGCCTAAAGGGATCTTAACCCTGTTGATTTGGAGAACCATGCAGATGAGATGTTGCTAAGCAGCGGGTCTCCCTTTGCCAGCCTAAAGGCCATGTGGGAACACTGTGGAGGGGCAGATAGCTGAGCTAGTTTACTGCCATAGTCAGCTCTCTTGTGGTGTGAGTTTCTGCCTTTGTGTGTGTGTGTGTGTGTGTGTGTGTGTGTGTGTGTGTGTGTGTGTGTGTGTGTGTGTGTGTGTGTGTGTGTGTGTGTGTGTGTGTGTGTGTGTGTGTGTGTGTGTGTGTGTGTGTGTGTGTGTGTGTGTGTGTGTGTGTGTGTGTCTGTGTCTCTGTGTCTCTGTGTCTGTGTCTCTCTCCCTCTGTCTCTCTTGCTCTCTTTCCCTCCCTCCAACATTTCCATGCTTTCCTCTGTGGGCTCTTGGGATGAAAGGGTTGTTTCCACAGGTCTTAAATGTGTGAAATATCTCTTGATGCATAAGGCCAAATCTCCAAAATCCCTTAGTACTGTAAACCCATTTAACGGTGTAGTATCCAGTTTGACCCTTCAGCTAATATCATCAGCAACTTACTGTAAAAGGTTCAACGGATCTTCTGAACTTTATAAAATTCAAATGTATCGCACAAGTAAAATGTATATTTGCTTTCACAATATCAGATTTTCACTACATGATTACCATGGCTAAAAAAATATTGTATTAATCCCAAATTCAATTATTCTTTAACCTTGTTTTTTTGTGTGTTTAATCTCTTATTTTCACAAATGAAATATACTATGTGGGGCATTTGGGAGAAAGAAAAAAGCAAGAAAGGCACTGGATTATTTGCACAATATTATTATAGGTGTATTTTGAACAGGATTTCAATACTTTATGTTTTAAGTATTAGGGTTTTCATCAGTTATCATAACTACCAGTTGAATTCAACACCCCTATACTCATTTTACATTTATACTCATAGAGTTTCTAAGCATAACCTTCCAGGTGGCGCATCCTTCTTCTACAGAATTGTCAAACTTACATACAATACATTGTAAAGTGAGCAATCTAATTGCATGAAGCTCTGCACAGAGTGAAATTAAAACATGTTGTCAGTATGAGAAAGTGACGGCGACAGATAGTGACTGGAGGATGTATAATTGAACGTTTGGTGGGTCTCTCTTCACTCCTGTCATCAGTCATTTCATCAGGAAAGCAACACTTCCTGAGGGGAGTCGCTCCAAACAAAGTTCGACATGGATTACAATTCTTGGCTACAGCTGTATTTGCATTTTGAAATAGTCCTCGCGTAATATGCATGTCAGGAGATGCTGTATAGTTACAGTTCTTGTCAACTTGAAATGACTGACAATCTCATTTATTGGGATAAATGGTTATTTTCACAGTTCTTCAGGTTTGTGGGGCTCAAGTCCTTTTTTTAAAAAATACATGCAGTTATTGGTGAGTCTTTCAAAATGGAAATTGCCAGTTCAGCGGGTTTGCAGAAAAAATAAAATTCAGGATTTGTGTTATCCTCACAGAACCAGACGGGCTACATGTTAAGATTCATCTTTTTGCCGTGATTTTAAACAGTAATACAATAAGAAATCAATCATCAAAGGATATTTTTTGATAATGCAAACATGCAACTGATCCTCGTGAAACTCTGTGAAATAAACGCATGGCTGTCATTTTCTCTCAACTCACGTCCATTTTAGAGAAGAACTCAGCTGAAGGCTATACCTGTTCTCAAAAGATTGTCAAATGGCATTCTGGGAAATATAATGCTAAATTGAAATAAAAGAGGCAGTTTGAGGGGAAGTGGGTTGGCTGACAAAAAAATAAAAATAAATTGCAACACTTCAGAAGTTCTAAGTTAAACTTCATAAACTAGTGATACAATACTGTTTGAGAGCATCAGAGGGAGGATTTTCTGGCACTCAGGGGCCGGACTGATGATCAGATTATGTAAATTGGCAATTCCTCCAAGAGTCCCAAAAGAGAGCCTGCCTCTTACTCTTGGACCCGCTCTTACCCCTGTCAAGTCATTAGTTTCAGTTAGACAAAGAGAGGAACGGATCAGATGGGGAGCTTTACAGTTAGATTGATGAAAGTGGCCTTTTGTCAGCCGTGTCGGATTGGATATTAATTTATATAATTAAGTCTGCATGAAAATGTGTTATTTATTTTCCAATAATAATAAGATGTATAGCAGTACTGAAGATGCACTTGTGGATTTCAATATGTTCTATCATTATTAGAAATCAATATGACACACTGACACCTTGTGAATATTGTTAGTTTAAAGATACAACATTGGCAACGTTTTTTATCCAAACAAATTGATCTTGATACCATCCTTGGTGCTTACATCAATCTTAATAGATAACTGCATCAACAACTTAAGATCTTAAATGAGATTTTAATTGTAAAATGTTGATTCTGCACTCTTGATGTGGTCTAAACAACAACCCCCAAGATGATGTCAAGGCAGAGAGAATATTGATTTTCTTTCATTTGATCTGCAATAACAAAATACTGCAGCATTGACTCACTGGGCCAAAGCCAATTTATGTCCAGCATGACATATCATGCAGGGAATATAATCAGCAAGGCCAAAACTTTAACAAAAGTTAAGGGAACTCGGAAGTGAAACTTGGCAGGGTGGCTGTTAGATTGGGAGAGCCAAGGCCATGCCACTGTTTTTAATATGAGACTTATTTTAGAAGCTTCTAAATCTGTTTTGACATGTAGAGCACTCGTGGGTTGACTTGTGCTGTCCCTGATGCCAGCCACAGGCTGATGAGAAAAAGAATGTCATAACTCCACAACACAGTCCGTCATAAGGCATCAATCTTGGATCAGGGCTTGCATTTCTGGATCAAAGCTTTAAACAAAATGACACATATATTGGTTCATGTATTCATTTGGTGAAAATATAAATTGTCTCCCATATTGAATCTAGTCAGCACTGATTGCGCATTTTCAATAAAGTTTTTTTTAACCTAATTTCTGTTTCAGTTTACAAAAGAGGCATGTCTCGTTAATAGTTTACGCTTGGACGCTTTGGTATTATAAGTATCACTTCAAGAATGACATGTATTTTCATATTGAGTTTTGTTATGTCAGTAACGCAAGTGGGTGGAAATTTCGTGTTGGAACAAACATACTTCATAAAGTCTTCAGCTGCTTATTAATATTTTAGTTCTCTTGTAGCTCTCTGAGAGAGTGAAAAGCTGCTTCAGAGATACTCTGCAAGTGTCAGATGCCTACTGATTCATGTGCTGCAGTCATATCGATAAAGGGGCAGGAAATTCAATTTGATGAAGTAATGTTCTGAGGAAATGTTTGCAATTATCTTTCTTACAAATAGAGATTTGTGGGTGTTCTGTATTGAATCACATGTTCAATATGTTGTGTCCAGAAGGGGAAAAAAAAAACATTGGCAGTTTTTCTTCAGAAGAACATAAAATAAGATAGTTTCCTTTTTCCTGAGAGGTTGAGAGAGAAATCTTAATTGAGGGTACAGTAGGTGGTTCGAGATGAGAGCTTGCTGCAGTAGAGGTAATTCAGTAGTTTTAATCCACTCATCCAGCCTGCCAGTGACACTAGGATTACAGCATGAGCCCCTTAAAAAAGAAACCAATTATGACAGCATATGGTAATACACTGCCCTTAATTCCATTACCCTCTCAGCACTTTTCAATTTTCTTTTATTAACTGGATTAATAAGAAAGACTTGTTCTTCAGTCAGTGTGGGGGGGGGGGGGGGAGACACCTTTCTGCTTCAAAAGTCATGGCTGTTTTCTTGTAGGAATTCCTGTTTTGTGCATTAAATTTATTTTGTTCATCATGTGGCAGAGAAATGATCCATGTCGGGCCTGTACAGCTTAAAGGCTTGTTAATAACATTTCTTTCTTCATTAGGTTGGTTGGTTTTGTTGTTATTTTTCACCATTCCCCACTTTTCTTGTGTCACAAGTTGCATTTGTCTGTCTTTCAGCATAATAAACCGTCTTAGAGCTATTTCAGAGCAAGTCATTTAACATAGAGAGTGGAATCTAGTTGCCAGCATTGCATTCCTCAGGAATCAACATTTGACAGATGCTCACAAAGTTTTTTGGCAAGAAAATGTCCATGACAACTGCTTTGTGTAGCACTGTCACAAAATACTTTTTTTTAAATATTGTTGCCCTGAGACCCATACTCAATCAAAATTTCTCTCAAATACGGAGGGGGCACACTATGTCTCTGTTGAATAATGACAAAATTTCCCTCCATGCGTTTACCTCTGCATTATTTTTCCCATTTCTCATTCTGTAAAACATTTTGTAACTCCAGGCTAGGAGCAGAGCCAAGTCTGTATAATTGTGTTCCTTTTCACACTGCACCAGTTAATCTATAGCTAAAAGTCAAACCTTTTATTGTTATGGATGCCAGAGGTGTTTTGGTTTCAATACTGAGGCAGAAACAATCTAGTTTTAATAAGCCATGGGTAAAGGACCCCAGGATTGTAGTATTCACAGAATTGACAGAAGGACATTGATATGAATTTCCTTTTACCGTATTACAAAAAATGAGTTTGGTCATTTTAAATTTACCATTTGTGTTTTCCATACGTAATCAAATGTATTTCTCTTTTAAAATATTAGGTTGATTACTTTTCCGTGGATCTAAGGACAAACCCACATCTGTGACTACTTGCATCTCATTCCCTCCTTTCCTTATTTCCCCTTAGCAGAGGTCATTAGCCTATTATTCAGCCTATTATTTCACATTATCTTTCATCATCGGAGGATTGAACCACCTCTGCAGCATGAGTGATTGTTCTGCTCCTCTGCATCCTGATGAAAGGGACTACCTTTGTTTTTGCCGGGAGCCCACAGCTTGTCCTGTTAAATCATCTCCTACTCGCTGTCTCTTTTTCTTACCATTATACTCTGGTTTTCTCGAACTATGGATCTGAACTCAATAGGGTATAATGTCTACCTATGCTTTGCAAAACAGGCAGTAATTAAACCAGATATCTTTGGGAATCTAACTTGTTTTTCTTCTCCTAAATTTGGATGTGCTTTGCATTCATTCTCTGCTTCAATTTTTCTAATTGTATGTATTGTTTTTTATAGATGCATAGCACAGCTAAACGTATACCACTGGTGCCGACTGAGAAGTACTCACCATTTAGTCCAGAATAAGGCAGCAATGTACTCACCACGTGTAAGGCCATAACATTCAAAAAGAAGAAGCATCTTTAATGAAACAACAAAATTTAACAAAATGAATGAAACCCTAAAGACAGTTGGGATGTAGGCTGTTTTATTTCTTAAAGCATTTTCAAGTATCTCGCACTATTGACCTTTTGATTTGTTTTGCTAACTTCTAACTTAACGTTTGAGGCAATATTCACCTCTATAAGTGACCCAGCTCTCCGTATATTTGTCTGTATGTGGCCCTTGGTGAAAAAAATTTGGAAATCCCTGATCTAGAATATAGCATTTCGTTTTATTTTCCTTCATTTCATAATTGAAAGAATTTCAGTCATGACGTTACACGCCCCGGTACAGTAGGTGGCGGCATGCATCTTTAAACATTAGTGTGCAGTCCGCCTTACAACCAAAAGAAGAAGAACCGTCTTCCTGTTGACGCTTGTCTTCCCGGAAGATTTACCTTTCTCCTGACACGTAGCAGCCTCAACCAAGTTGGCAGGGCTCTGTGTAGATTGGTCAAACAACAGAGGTACGTGTAATTGCATTGCTTTATAGCTTAAGAATGATGGATATGAACAAATAGTTGAACTGATTGTTTAAGGCTCCGCTTGACATTATGCACCAGATCTGCATACTTGGTCTCCGAAACTGTTGTGGCTAACACTAGCTTACCAACTAGCAGCAGAGTTAACGGTACGTTAGCCACCCAGAGTTATTGTTTATTTGGACATGGTTGTTGTAGTGGTTGTGATTGTTAAACCATGTGATAATGTAAACAGTCAATAGTAAAAAAAAAAAATGGTTTCATCATAGACTAAAACATACATTACATACATTTTTATATTGGGTTTGAGCGTGAAGTTGACTACGTAAGCTATTTACTCACAGTGGTATTTAATTAATACGGATATTACGTTACCGTTAACGCTATTCTAACTAACTGTCCTTTAGTAGTTAGCTTAATATGTGTATGTATAAATAGTGTTTGAAACTTTGTAAGAATCAACATCTTGTGTCACCTAAGTTAACCTAACATTTGTAAACGAAAGTTAAGCTAATAATTCTGGGAAGCATACGTTAAGCCAGGTTACATTTTCCTTTCTTACTGCTGTGTTGTCTTAGGTCATTTAACTCTTATATCGACACCATCGGTTTTTAGCATCTCACTGTAGAACAGCATACGTGACCTAGTTGATAATCTGTGTTCCTGTTTCTTCCCTTGTGTTTGCAACAAGGTGAGAGATGTCGGGGTTTGACAATTTCAACACAGACTTTTATCAGTCCAGCTACAGTGTAGATGACCAAAACCAGGCAGCCCATGGCTATAACAATGCTGAAGACCCATACAAGTAAGTGAAGAAAACCGCCATTACCTGATACTCCCTCAGCTGTTCACATCACATCCACAAGGGCAACGCAGTCTAATAGTTGATGTTCCATTTAACATGTTTTTGTGTGGCTGAATACCTCTCTGACATCTTTTGAATGTATTTGTGAATTGGATTTAAGATAAGTGCACATTTTCAGTGTTTGCTGGGATAAAATGTGTTTATACTGCCTTAGTAAAACCACATGTGTAAATAAGTTGCAAGGCATTTAATGTTATTTATGTCAAAGAGTACTGTTGATCATAATCATTCTGTTTTTCCCCAGGCCATACGCTGGTCAGTACGACTACTCCCAGCCCATGGGCTACGCTCCCCCAGGGGTGATGCAACCCCAGCAGCCTTATACAGGACAAATCTTCCAGCCCACACAGACCTACACTCCATCCCCGTCACAATCCATGTATAGTAGCAGCTTCGATGATGAGCCGCCACTGCTAGAAGGTTGGAAAACCATAATGTGTAGTGTCAATGACAGCAACCTGCCTTGGCTCTTTTATCTTGGATTTAGATAAGCAAAGTTTAGACCAGTGAACACTACACATATTACACTGTATGTTTTGTTAAATGTTCTTAAATGATGTGTTTGTTATTCTCACAGTTGATTGCTAGGTTTTTTTTTTGTGTTTATATTTAAGTGTCATTCAACAGTTGCAGAGTGATAATCTAGTAGCTGCAAGGGAGCTTTGATTGGAAGGAAGTGCTGACAAATCCAAGGCTGGCTATCTGACAAAGTGACTGCAAATTAGCAGAACTGACTTTTCCCAAATGTTGCATCATTATCCCTTGAGTAAAAACAAAAGTAAATACTTTTTATAGGCAGACATGTTGGTACTGAGTAACACTGACCTAGTGGCACCTCTCCAGCTGGCATCTCACTCCATTTGTTTTTTGGTCCAGTCGCAACTTTGGGCCCCAGTCCAAGCCCTTACAGACTAAGCAAATGCCACCCACAAGAGCTAAGATTGAAAAGGTTTTATTGTGCTTTGTGCAATAGCTACAGTGTAGTTGTTTTGCACTGAATATCTTAGGTCCCAGGCCCCCGCTAACAGTGCAGCTCACCATACAACAAGACATAAAATAAATAAGGGAGTAAAATAGTACAAGTGAAACAATGGTGCAATGAAAAATGCAGAAATAGTTCAACTACCTACATAACTCTTGTAAACTTATGTGGTTCCTACCTCCTATGTGTGATCATAGGTCCAGTCTCCAAAATGCCTGATGTGTGTTTCCTCCATCTTAGAATTAGGGATCAACTTTGACCATATCTGGCAGAAGACTCTGACGGTCCTCCATCCAATGAAGGTAGCAGATGGCAGCATCATGAACGAGACAGACCTGGCTGGCCCGATGGTCTTCTGTTTGGCTTTCGGAGCTACTCTTCTTCTGGTAAATAATTTGGTTAATGTTGGTGCATATACGTATACAGGGCTCGACAGTAACGGTTGCCAGTATTGGCTTTCAGAATATGAAACTTTTATTGCCAAATTCACACGATAAATACATTTTTGAAGCTTGTAAAGTGAAAATGACAAGCACCTGTTAACTCGCACTCCGCTACTATTCAGCGCCGCTATAATTTGCCGCTACACCCCGTTGCCGAGCAGCACTTATTGTTTAGGTGTCCTTTGATAAGCATGCAGTCGTACCATTAGCTATAACTAGCTAGATCTGATCGATATGGACATAAACGAGAGTGAAGTATAATCTGACGCGAGAGAGAGGGATCAGTGATTAGGATCAGCTGCTGCTGACGGAGAACATGCAGCTCCGCCCGATCACCTGCAGCTCTGCCGCAGTACGGACTGGTGAGCGGAGCAAAACACAGACACTTCAAGTTAGACCATACACATGTAGATATTTTATCTACTGCTCCAACAAAAGGAACTAGTTATGAATACATTTATTCTTTGTTGTCTGTCGGGTCACTCAGTACTGGATTAGCCAGCTGCATGACCGAGAGTTATTTATCAGCAAAGGCTAATTTATGGTTGTCCGTCAAAGGCTACGGAGAGCCACTGAGAGCCCTCTCCGTAGTCAGAAACCCTCCCGGAGACACTCTCCGTAGCGTTGCGTGCGCCGGCCAAAATTCCTAACTATACGTGTAGGAGACGGAGACTCGTGGAGACCGCAAGGGTTGTGATTAGTCGGTAGACGATAAGGTAACTGGTTGTTAACATTGTGAAGGCGAGCTTCCACGCTAGCAGTAAGCTGTGATCAGAGAGGGACAACTCATTCATTTTGCAAACAACATACGAGATAATTGACGATAAATATACCTGCATTTTAGATGTGATAAATACAATTGCCCGTTTCTTATGTCATTAACTGTAGGCTTTTTACACATCGCCAGTGCTGTAACAGAGATACCTGGCCATTGTTCACTGTGTGAAACGGAGCCGGAAAGTAAACAATCAACGACTTTAACTATAGACGTCGTGAGATTAGGTCATCTTGCGTAGCGAGGCCTACTGATCGGGCAGTGAATTGCATTGCGTATCCAACATTCCCGCAGAGAACTTCGAAAGGTTCATGAGCCTCTGCGTGACCACTGAGTCGGATTGACGGATAGCTACGGAGTAGTATAATGAGGCCTTAACGGCGCACTACATTACACCCGACTGCCACTGGAACATGCAAAGCAACGTCCTGCAAACCCCCATTTATGAACAGCACGCAAGCATACATCTGGCAGGTACTGAAGGAGGTAGTGTCAGAATGGAAAATGGAGAGGCCAGGAAACAAAATTCCAGTCACAACAGATATCTGCCCTTCCTGGAAGCAATGTGGACAAGTTCATTTTTCTGAAAATACAATGAATGTACAAGCTGACAGGCAAGTCCTAATGTCAAGCAGCTTATGTGATCAGTACCAAACCGTGACCTTAAAACCGAGGTACGTACCAAACCGAAATGTTTGTGAACCGGTACACCCTTGGCTACAACGTAGCGTTTCTTGAGGCAGATGTGATAGTCGATGAAGTGTAGACCCTGTCTGCTCCGCAGCAGGGTGCACCACAAGCAGGCTCCTGCGTGCTCCAGCTCCCGCAAGCAGGCTCCTGCACACTCCCGCTACTGCGCATGTTTACTACTGACGCTGCACCCATCATAACATGTTTTTAGAAACCGCCGGTAATGGGCCAAGTGCCGGGCAAAAACGAGTTTCAAATAAGAAAAAGTCACCGGAAGAGTTCAAGGAAAATAGTATGAGAAAAAGAGTGAGAGAAAGGAAAGGGAGCTAGCTTCAGAGGTGGGAGAAGCACTAAAGCGCCAGAGTGTAGGAATACTCTGTTACAAGTAAAGGTCCTGCAATCCAAATGTTACTAAAGTAAAAAGGTATGAGCATCAAAATGTACTTAAAGAAGCAAAAGTAAAAGTAGGCCTGGTATTTTGTATACCGGCAATTGAGGGTGGACAAGTTTGCTGATACCACTTAAGTTTCAAATAATTGTGTTAATTTCTGATTCTAATAAAGCATTTGAACATTCTTGTGTTACATTTCCATTATTAAGTTGATATAACTGTATAGTGTCTTAATTATTCAAAATATAAGGTGACTCAAAATGGCAACCGTTTTTTCAGTTTTGGCAACCAAAAGCCACTTTTAAAAGTTAGCGTTGAGCCCTGGTATCATCAGATATTGACATCCTGCACCTTTTGTTACAGCCACATACCTTTACACCTGTACAGCTGTCATCATGTCAGTGGGTGCATATCTATATCTGACTGTGTGATCTTTGTTTTCTTCAGACGGGTAAGATCCAGTTTGGCTACGTGTATGGTATCAGTGCAATCGGCTGCCTCGCCATGTACTGCCTACTGAACCTCATGAGTATGACGGGCGTCTCCTTCGGGTGTGTGGCCAGCGTGCTGGGTTACTGCCTCCTCCCCATGATCCTCCTCTCCACCTTTGGAGTCCTCCTCTCTTTACAGTGAGTACACAGGAAAAAAAAGTGTTTAAAACCTGTAAAATAAGCAAAGGCTTTTATTCGTCTATAGACCGCACTGCTAGACTTCATCTATTACCTGACACCAGGGATGTAACCGTACAAAGGAGTCTCTGTTTGGTGTGAGTTTTGAACAGTACAAAAAAAACAAATGCTTAAGAATGCGCTGCTCTCAATTTATTTTCCACAGAAAGGATGGCCGAAGTGTGGCAGTATTAGAGAAAGACACAATTGTGGTGTACTGTATTCATAATAAAAATAAGCAAACATGAAAGACATGTCTTACACTTTAGGATGAACAAGCTCAAAGTCAAAGTCCACTTTATTGTCAAAGTTTCCACACGTGTTATACATACAGAACATTGAAATACCATTTATAAACAAATATAAACAAGAACATATAACATAAAGAGATAAGAGCCTAGAAAGAAAAGGGGGGAGTAAAAGGGGGTGTACAAAGAAAACTAAGTAATATATACATATGTTAGACACAGTTTGACGGTAGTGCAAGTAGTTCTTTAGTGCAAAAAATACTTTGTGCAAAGTACATTTTCAGTAGCAGCGGAGAATAGAAAGTGACTGGTGCTGGATGAGGGACGGGTGTGTGACCGAGGGGGATTAATGTCCTGGTACATTTCCAACTTAAGAAAAAGGCAACAATTCTCAGTAGTTTATAAAACTAAAAAGAATCTCTCGATACAATAAAACAGTAAATACAAAATACTGTTAATTAATTCCTTTGGCTCGTCTCGGCAGATTTTGGTTAGGCCATCAAATGTACAATAGCGTGTTTGCTGTGGATGCTTCTATTCCCACACCCTACAACGGTGGAGCAACTCGGTCCACAGCTCTCTCTCTCTGTTGTAGCTGACTTGCAACCTGCAGGAGGGTCGTCCAGCTCTGCTTATCGTTCACACTGACCATAATGTGTGTGACTCCGCACACCAAACAACTTGTTATGCTAATCTCCGAACATGTTGCTAACGCCGACCGGCTACAGTTTCTGGACGGTAGTGTGCTGCATGCACCAGACTGAGACCTAGAATATCGCACAATTACAAAAACCTTTACAGCCCTGAAGACGTTTTAAGTTAGTATTGTAGGACTTCCAAGAAAGCTCAGCTTGACTATGTAACATATGTTGCATGTTTAATGGGAT
Organism: Eleginops maclovinus; assembly: GCF_036324505.1. Classification (NCBI taxonomy): domain Eukaryota; kingdom Metazoa; phylum Chordata; class Actinopteri; order Perciformes; family Eleginopidae; genus Eleginops; species Eleginops maclovinus. The sequence continues at coordinate 11,468,830 of NC_086359.1, forward strand.
GTGTCTGAATTTAATCAAAAGAGCTTCATTTAAAACAGTACAAGGTAACTTTTTCCTTCTTGTCCTCTATAGGGGCATGCTGGGAATTATACTAACGGCAGCAATCATCGGCTGGTGCAGTCTCTCAGCTTCAAAGATCTTCATCTCGGCGTTGGCCATGGATGGGCAGCAGCTGCTGGTTGCTTACCCGTGTGCTCTCCTATACGGGGTCTTTGCACTCATTTCCGTGTTCTAAAAAAATCCATAAAATAACTGCTCCACACTTTCTGTAATTTCAGTCTAATTAGCGCCAGCGTAATTAGTGTAATTATTGGCCAATTACACTGTCATTGTAGAAAAGTGGGCGCCCCTTTCTAAAAACGGCACCAAGGTTTTTTTCCTTTAATAAGCCTCCACCTCTCACTACATTCCGACTTGACCATACGCGGGCTGTCCACTTTGTTCCATCACACGTCTTAAAGAAGAGGACTGTGAAATAAACCTGGTGAAGAATTGAAAAATAACTCTCCGATGGACCTTGGTAAGCCTTGAGTGGCTGCACAGTCCTATGATTCTAAGGACATGAATGGGAAGAAAGTGAGCAATTACTTCACACAATACAAACCCGAAGAGGACATTTCATTTCGACAAACGGGACAATTTTCACAAATTTTCTAGAACTGATAACTCTCCTGAAGAAAAACGATTTCTGTAAAAGCCGTTGTGAGCTGTTTCTGTAAAACCCCTTTTAGATTCTAAACCTGCAAGACAACGGGAACCAAATTTTCCTTCTGCATAAGGCTTCAGTAGCTCACTCTGCTTCTTCTGGAGGAAACGGGGGATATCTTCCTCTGTATCTTCTTTCCTCCATGATCGAGGATTCCATGTCATCATTCACTCATCACAGCATTGGTCTGATCATTGATGTTAAAACAGCAGATTTATTGGTTTATTATATTCTCTTGAGATTCATTCTAGTTCTGATGCTTTTCAACAAGACAGCTGTTTCAACAAAAGCATTCATTTCCAAGCAAACTGATTTGATTTAGATATTCAGACAAATACAATTCTGAGATACTGCACATTTCTAGGACCAGACATCTATAATTTTTTTAGTCACTTCACTTTGTATGCTTTGATGTGTCAGCTGTTGTTCATGTCTTGCACATTAAAGTTGTCTTTGAAAGTTATCTGCCTTGTGATTTTAAAAGATGCATTGTATTGTCAACTCAATAATTTAAGTAGTATAACCTTTATATCTTTTAAAGCTATTGGCTGAGTGGCAGGAGAATTGCAGGTTTGCACTGGAAAGCGTGGGTGTATTATAAATAATAACAGTTTTCAACAACCTGGGGAGAGTTTATTACAGCAGGCTTGTAGATCAAAGGGAGAAACCTGCACACTTTGATCCACTTTATTCGTCAATTTTTTCTTGCTTCTTAGGCTTGGACCTTATACAAGGTTTGAAACGAGGTTTGTAATAACATGAAAAGTGAGTACAGGCATTCTCCTTGGACATGTTGACTCCAGTGATGACTCACAATAACCACGCATCATCTCTCATGCTTCACCCCTAAGAACATTTCCGCTTTTTAGTCATCATCTTAAAGTCCTCCACCCCTCACACGTTTAGGTGATTAAGTGATTTTCTTAAGTATTGGCTCAGCTATTAGTGCCTAGTCATGTGTTTTTTTTTAACTTTCATTACTTTGTCAGTAGTTGTTATACAATTCCTTTACACCCAGTTGCATGTTGCACACTATATAGTCTATGTGTGCATATTGCAGGAGGTACATATTGGCAAGGGCACCTACAAAATTCTGAAACTTGGCAGCAAATCGATGGCAGGATTCCTCCTAATATGATAAAATAACACATAATTGTGGTCATTTGAAATGACAAGTTCATCAGTGAGACTACATGGCCTGAAGATCACTTAGATCAGGCAGAATATAAAACTATATGAGCTGGTGTGTGGAGGAGCTTGGCTAGCCTGCAGGAAAAGCAGCACATGACTTTGACTTGACTAAGGCTTCAGAATGCAGGCTCTCGCATAATCTAAACAGAAGGTTGACAAGAAGAAATATTGATGGTTATTGTTGGAACGCAGACCTCCTTTTTTTTTTTTCCTCTTTCTGGGTTTTCTTTGAACTAAAATACACAAGACCTATACACAGAAGGGCTCCTTAAATGGATGATAACCCACTTAGGAGGAATGAATAATTCAAAAATGAAAATGAAGTGCTTTTCCTATTCCAACAAACTCGACATCGATGATATGCACTTCGAGCAAATCTAATGGGAGCAGTCTGCTCTCACCGGCCGCTCTCTTATATGGCAAGTGTTTGAATATGCATCTACTGTATAATCTATCTTCTAAAACAATTCAAAAGGGAGGTAAAATCAACCTTGCATTGAGTAATCTTATGTATAAAAATGGTAATTTTCCAACTTGAATATGGATTTATTTGGTATTCCTCTAATAAGAACAATCCTTGTCTTCCAACTTCTTCTGCAACTTCTGCACACACACTGGAGTGTTTTCACGCTTTCATTTGTTCAGTTCTGTGTCTATTCAATGCTGAGTATCTCAGGAAAAACATAAGATGTTTTGGGTACGATAGAAGGGAGCAGGATGTTGACATTAACACATTTTTGTGTATGTACAGTATCCGGTTTCATCCAGTTTGCAGTTGAGTTTCAATATCTTGCATCTGGATTCCTTCAACAGTATCTCACATTTTCCCTTATGGGTCTAAAAAATTTAGGATGCAGTCATATTTTGTCCATTGCTCTGGTTATGTGCGTGTGTGGTAAAGTGCGATTCATTCCTTGTATATAAATAGTTTAAAGTTAGCAAAATTATTTAATTTATGATAAATGTTTAAATCATAATACACTGAAATTGTGATTGTGAAAGCATTTATTTCAGAGATTGTAGTTTTTGTTTGTTTTTTGTTTGTTTGTGTTTCTTTGTTTATTTCAGAGACTGTAGTTTATTATTAGCTGACAGGGTTCAGCATTACAAACGCACACATTTTGGGTAAACAATCTGTTATTTAAGCAGGTTTTTACATTACTGTTCAGGATCGGCTTCTTTTGTACCAACAAAAAATGTTTACCAGCAGAAAAGTTGTTTGACAGACAACAGTAAATGGTCCATGTAAATGTATGGGTTGTCCTTGGAGGACATTCTTTAGAACATAATGAGCAGGAAATGACTTACAGGAACTGTTTGTGTGCAGAGACATGATTTACATTTTTTCCCAAGAGTCAGTCCTTTTTTAGTCATTTTTAGTACATTCACATATATTTTAGACTAATATAGATGCACTGACTTGACCTAAGCACAATTTACAGATAACAAGAAATAGCATATTGCTACTTATTTGAAAAAAGATCCAATAAATAAGATTAGCAAACGTTTTAGCCTGTCAACCTGTCAATTTTATTAAATATTTTACTGTTTTATGATTTAAATTGGGCCAATATTGTTTCATAAATTGCTGAATATATTGCTGTGAGCCAGGCTTTAACAGCTGCAGCACCTCCTATCCACAATATTTGGGCAATATTACCACTGAAACTTGCTTTTTTTGGTTTTGTCACATATACTTCCATTTCTAACAGTCATTGACCAATTACATGCACTTTAATCAGCTTGAAGCCAAAAACATTAACTTCAAAATAGTTGACCATTTAAGATATTAAGTCCTTTTCCCATGTGGAGCATTTACTGAACTAAGAGTTATGGAAACCATGATGTGAGCCAGATGGCTGTTGAAATGGCAAATTGAGCACCAAGAGAGGAGTTGTGTCTTCTTGTTATTCATCACCTCCTGAAAAGTGTACACCCAAGCGCCTCCAGGTGTCAATGTTGAGTTACATACCGTCTCTCTTGGCCGACTGAAAATTGTTTATAGCTGTGTTCATTGGCTACAGTCTGACATTTACCCTGGAGGAATGACTACATCCCCAGGTCTTTTTAGAAACTTCCTCACAGTTATTTTCAGGAAATGTACAGCCCTCTATGGATCTGTGAGGAACTCCTGTCTACCAAAAGCAGCCCGTTATTCTTTTAACGGTTTTATGTCTATATTTCTTTGTTTGGTTGGCTCTTTTTTTATTGCTTGGTTTGTAGATCATGTTAATTTAATAATAACAAAGAATGACATTTAGTGGAACTATCGTACGTGCCTCAAGTATCCTGAATTTTAACGTGGCTGACCCGAATCAGTCCCTGATGTTGTCACTGTAAACACAGATTATTGGCAACATGAAACCTTTATTTTAACTAAGTAATGGAAACATTTAAATTACATTAATTGAAGATGTGCAATAAAAATTAAAACAAAACATTGCTTAATAGTTAAACTTATTTTTTTCAGTTTTACCGTAACTCCTGGTGAAAAAGTTCAATTAATATTACTCATCAGAGAATGTGATAAACATCCTCATCATCGCTACCAGCGGTTTAAGGAACATCTGACTGTTTGACTGCGCTAGTTGTCTCTGCGGAATATGGGCGCCCATACCATTGTTATCTAATGGAGGATAATCTTGCCTCCATCTGTCCGGCCTGAGCCACGGTCTGTTCTGCCCAGCAAGCTGGTCGGCTGACTGGTTAGTAGCAGCTAATGATGAGAGTGTCTCCTGCTCTGCTGGAAAGAAATGCATGGAGCGGCACAAGCTGTAGGGATGAAGGTGGAGAGAAGGGAAACAGACGGAAGTGGTACAAAATGCTAAATGATGAACAACGCAATCTAAATTCAAAGCTTCAAAACAGCGTGAAAAGAGATTTGCACAAATCTGCCATAAGCAGGTTATGACACTGCACTATTAGAAATGCAATTTCAAAACGTCATTATGCATTTATCACAATATAAATTGATGCCTAATGTGATAAGACTACGTCTGGTATGCAATTAAATTGGAAGTTGTATGATTAATATTTTACAACATTTGACATGTATTTTTAATGTGAGCTCATACAGCAGTCATGAAGTTAACATAATATAAAGTGACATCAATCTCTTGTTTAAGACAAGATACAACAAAATGCATTTACATTTACAGTGAAACAAAATGATGGTGCAGTATGGCACAGTTTTCTTTCCAGTTTTCCTATACCATCTTACTTCCCTTTTTTATTTACAAGATTCTCTGATCTTTAGATGAGTTAAAAATGTAAGTGCATGCATACTGTATAAGACTACTACCGATGGCATAAATAATATAAGCTGCACAAATCAATATTTGTTCAAGACAATTTATAGAATTTTTCCAGCAAGTTGTTTCATTTTTAAGCCTGATCATCTCCCTCCAAGAAGTCAAGAACAACATTAATGTGGCACTTAGTTTGAACAAAATTGGAAAACTGTTTGTCCTCATCATCTTGCTTTACTGCAATATTCTGTACGGATAAAAATGTACCACCCAAATGTGCAAAAATAAACTTAACCTTTTTGCAAAATGATTTCTGAGCATTAATGCATTTACTCAAATTCCACTATAATACAGTATGTGTGACTTTGATAACAATTTCATAAGATTGTCAGATTAGTTTTTTTAAGTGGTTAACGTAGAATCATTGTATTATTTTGTCAATTCAAGACAGGTTTTCTGTTTTTAAATGGTGGACAGAAGCTAATGTAGCTGGATAGCATAATCAATGTGGCCTATGTACGTGATGCGCTCCAAAAAGCCTCACAGCAATCTGACTGATTAGAATGTTATCTCCACTGAGAGAGCAGACGAACGACAGGTGGAAATGTAACGATTGGTATTCAGCAACGCAGCGCCGCCTTTTAATGCATCTGCAAATCCAACAGCACATGAATATTCACAGAGCAACTGTTAGCACAGCACTGAGTGTGATTTGCTCCTGCACTTCATTAGACTAATTGTCCCCGCTCATTGCACTGCGGCCTCTTCTAACAGTTGATTCAGAACTCAGTGAACCAACACAAACACTGCAAGGGACGATCAGCAGAGTCCAGCTGAAGAAACTTGTGTTTGTGTGTGTTAGTGTGTGTGAATGCATGCTCATGTGTATTCATGAGCAGGTATGTATGTAGTACTGTGCAAGCATTACATTTTATGTATGCACTTCTGTGTACATACAGTATGTTTGTGTGTCGTGGGAGGGATGCTCATAATAATAATGCTCATTGTGACAGGTCATTTATAAGATGAGATCATATCGCAGTGTGCAAAAACACATAGGCGTATAACCTAAACATGTTCATGGACATATACACACAAAGACGCACAAATGCACATATATTACATGTTAGCTCAGTGCTTTACCACATGCATACAAACCGAGCAATGTACACTGTGCAGACCCACAGTGAAGGATCTAAAATAAGCAGAGCAATTATGGTTGAGCCAACTTTGATTTTAGATCAGTATTGTCCAGTTGCCTGCATACTGCCATTTACTGTAGCCTGCCATCATGTTTCTCTAACTGCAGCTGTACTCTACATCCTTTCCACAGCTGGAAGTTTGAGAACAAAACCTTCCGTATGTATTGAGAAGAAAATGTCATGGCAATTAAACTTGTGAAATGGTAGTCAAGAAATGGTGCTCATCTTTAGTGTGAATGAATCACACTTTAGAACAAATAGTACCAGTATAGTCAGTGGATGTTGCTGTCTGAGGCCCAGGCAGTGTGACGTTTCATTACGGGAAAAACAAGGTGTGACTCATCATTTTATTAATGGCTGCATTTCGTTTAAGTGTTCCACGGCCCTGACAGTATGCATGACAACTCGACATGTAAAGATACGTTTTCAACAGAAGGAAACATTACTCAGCACTTCTTTTTTTTTTTTACCACGGTGGAGATAGAGTTAAGAAAGATAGTTACATTCAGGCCACAGCTTAAAGAATGCAGACCCCCGCCAAGGCTGTTACCAAAAATGAAAATGAATGTCTATCCGCCCCATGATTCAGATCTGCTCCAAAATGCTATGCGTGATTCCTTGGTGCATGATACACCCTTTCCCATACTATTTTTATTTTTAAATACAGGCCTGTGGATATTCCATTATTCAGAGGACTATGTTAAAAATAATTGGTGCAGGTAGCATTAAATATTGATTGAATTATTGCTGAATTTACCATAACTAATCAAACTAAACCACACCAGTGGTTGTTTAACATGTAATACTTTTTATTATTCTTTCAAATACATTGATTTAAAACCTCTATTTAGGATGTATTGCAGGGAAATAAATGTAACTAAATCTGAAATTATTCTCTGAAGAAAACCAAACTGAAAAGGCTTTTGCAAAATGACATATGACTAACATTACAGGTCTGGCTTAATAGAAATGATAAATAAACCGGGACAGATTTTGTGGTGGTTTTACACAATCCAAGGGACAACAGAAATGATATGACATTCTTATATCTGAGAAACCATTCACCTTGAAAGAAAAAAAATGAATTAGAAAACTTCCGCTATGCTGCCTAGAAGCATCTACTCCAACACAGATGCTCACTGAGCCAAACAGTGCCTGGTGGATGACAATGGAATATTTTAAGCACCATATTACATCACAACATTTTTCATAATATGTATTGTGTATGTAGTATTATGTTCTAGTTCAAGCCATAACAATTAAGCTTTTACATGATCCAAAAACAACAGTAGTTCTCCCATCATAACAGACCTTTTTTAGTTTTCTCTGTTCAGCCTCTCTGCCTGAACTAAATAATTACACTGTATACTTTGGTAGGGAAATGATGTTGACCTTCAGACGCGGCTACAAATAATAAAACACACATCTGTTCTTTCTGGGGGCGTTCTTATTCAGTATGCATGACATACGCATAATAATTCAAAGCATCAGCATACCGAAGCATTAGCGTCTGAGATGACATCATTCCATGTTTGTGCTTTCATTAGTAGAAATGTGACTCATCATTCATGTTCCATTCATGTGGTTTCCCCTAACTTTTATGCTACTTATGAGTCTTAATAATCAGAATTTGTGCTTTACAGAAAAATGCATATGTATATGTTGTGGTTAACCAAGCTTTACTTTATTTTTATACACCAACTGTTGGCCTTATTTATGCTGGTGTCTCTTTTTGCTTGTAGGACCTAACACAATAAAATATGAATTTATTTAATCATTTAGCCTATTTCTTAATTAATGAGAGCTTATTAATCTATTAATTGCATAGCTATTGCATCCTATATATAGTCCTTATAGTCAGGGCTGTGTTGCTCTATGCCTTATGTAACAGCCTGATCAGAATCTCTGATGTATGCACAAAGAGAATGAACAGGCTAAATAAATGTTCATGCTGAACTGAGTAATTACTGGTGCATACACACTCATACCTCTGACTTGTTTAAAAAGCATTCTTGAATATATTTTGAACATGCAATGCATCATAACAGAGGTATGACCCTGATATGAAATGCTGTATCTTGCATAGCACAAATCTAGCCTTAATAAAATGTGTTCCTCTATGTTTAATACGTAAGCATGCAAATGTTATGTTGCTCTGTAGAAAATGGAAACCACAATGTTCTGTTTTTTCCCTTGCATAAATGACTTTTGCCTTGGGGGAAGAGATTTTACCGTATTTTTTTTTTTGTCACAGCCTGCCCATCATATAGCAGGCAGTTTTATACTGCTCAGTGGGGTAAGGATAACATCATGATTATTTCAGGAGTCATCAGCTCAGCACTTAAAAGTAGCACATGCAGCAGCAGTAGTTGAAAACACTCCCTCTTTCCCTCCAGGATCCTGGAAGTAATTGGCAGCGTGTCGGAGAGCTGCAGAGGGATCTATGGACCTTATTGCAACTCAAAGGGAAGAGCTCAAGCAGAAGAAAGGAATCATGACAGGGCCTTGTATAACCTCGTGGCTTTAACTATTTATAAAATGGCCAGCTAAAAACATAGTGCTGGGTTTGACACTCTGGACCATGACAGGCTAGGACAAACCAGAGAGAAAAAAAACTGAAAATCAAGCATCTGCAGCAAAATGCACGAAAAAGGAAGATGGTTTAAAGTCAGCTGTTGTTGCAATGTCGAGCTTTCAACTGTTTAGAATCCAAATCATTTCTCTATTTTGTGTGCTACAATATTTACTTCCTGTTACCTTTGCTGGCACAAAGATTTATTTAGGTCATCAAAAGGGCAAGGAACAGGGTCTCCTAAGGGGAAGGGGGTAACATCTGCTGCAACTCCATTGTGTCCTTAGCCTGATAATACACTGACTATACAGTATTACGATTTAGCCTTATCTTTTTAGTCATTGAACAAGGGTCCTAAGTCCAGAGGGGTTGTTGGCATTTTATGTATTATGGGCCCCTGTGCACCTGGCAGTAACATGTCTCATATCCATACTGTTGTTTATTCCGTACATCCAAAATACCTGCACATCTACATTGGTTCCGCACAACAATCAAATAAACCACTGTTTCCTTAGTTTAATTCCAGATAGCTGTTAGTGAAACGCAAATAGCCTGTGTGGCCTATTTTTTTCTCTGTGGCAAGGTGGCATTAGGCATTTCAATATGAGAACCAATCAAAGTATGTTCTCTGACTGTAGTGGAAAAAGCTCGCTGTGACAGGAAGTTGGCATCCATATTTAGCAAAAGAGTTTGTAAATGGACCTTTTTTTTCCCATCTTTTTTTCTGACATATTACCGATGGTCAATTCTAGGATATCTAGGATATCTGCTCTCCATGTAATTATATTGAATGTAAGCTCATCACCACCTAATGGTTCCCTAATGATACAAATAAAAGCGTTCCAATCCGTGAGATTGAGACTGTGCAAGGTCACTTGGTCATATATTCATATAACCAGATAGTCAAGTTAATGTATACTACAACCAAATGATGCCTTATCCAACACACATTTCTGTGTGTTTAGTTTGAATGACATAGTAACATTTATAAATGAAATCCATAAATTCTGTACTTTCATCTTGAAGGGACGATCGTTTTATTTAGCTTTCTTCAAAATATGATCTATTCAGGAAGCTTACAATACACTTTAGTTATACATCAATACTTAACCACACCTCGAACATGTTACCCCCTAGAGACACACAATGTAAAGAATGCATGTGTTATGTGTGATTGTATTTACTTTCCAAATTGCAAACTAGCAAAACCTGCAAGCACAGACAAGTAGTATCCACAACGTTTAAGGTAATAATATATTTTATAGGGGAGCTCACATTTTAGTTGCACAACATAAGCATTAGCTTCAGAAAACAATGAGCATTGTGATGCTTCTAGGCTCACTATTGACATAATAAATGAACTAACAAGCAGTTCAGTTGTAAAGTAGATTTTGATTATCATAATACGTAAATGTAATTATCATAATCATTTGACTGTTTCTCTTGTTATCGCTGTCTCTCTCCTCACAGTACTGCACAGGCAGTGCCTCTCTCTGTCTTCAGCCATGCATGCATGATGCACAGCTTAATATCAGATGAGAGAATTTTGCTCTGATTGTTTGGGCGCTATTTACGCAGAGCAGGGAGCTACTGCCTCAAGAGGAGAGTAGGCTTTTACATGTGTCATGGCAGCAGGGTGACGGATAGAAAGCCCCATGATGTATTGTCACTGCACCATTGAAACATTGAGTGAACAGTGTATGTAGCACTCTTTTATAGGCTCGTTAATTGGGATTTCATAATGAAGTGAACATTTATGGAGCAAAGCCAGGGGTTGGGGTTCAGGGGCCTCATTACAAAAATAACTGTGAAAGTGGGAAATCCTATTTTAGCTCAGTAGAGCAGAATAACTTTGTGTATGATCGAGACATGTTTCCCGGATTAATTAAGGACAGATATTATTTTAGGATAGGGATTAAGCTTTTATATTGATTTTTCAAGGTAGGATTCTTGAATTAGGATACTATATAACCCCTCCTCAATTATAAAAACATGTATGTTCATTTTTACATGGCAATTAGAATAAAGATGGCGAACAATTGAACGATCGAAAGGCAATTAACCATTATGAAGACACTTTATTTGCCAAAACATGCTAAGGATGGCTTCTAAGCTGGAGTGTACATTGTAAATAGGTAAGACGTTAAAAAGTGCAAGGCCATTGGAAGTGAAGCTTAAACATTACAGTTAGAATTTTTTTAATTATGGTTAGCAGGAGGTCTAACATAGGATAAGCGAAGTCATGCTTTTAGAAATGTTTTTTGGTAATGGACTGATAAAAATTTTTCCAACTTAGGTTTACATAAGACAAACAGGATATTTTCTTTTTTGTAATGAGGCCCCTAGAGGTTATCTTAAGTGCATTGCTGCTACACTGATACATGATATACTCTGCTCTGGTATGCTAGTTCAGCTATAACACTGCTTCTGCTGCTGCTGCTGCTACTGAATACTTGTTGCATTTCAAAAGCAAGCTGGCCTGCCTGAAGATGTCACCTCAGAAAGGCTTTGTGAAGGAGATAGTCTAGCTCCTCCTCCCTCAACTTAGTTTGTCATTTCAGCTGTCAGCATCAAATCCCTTTTAAAGCAATGCTCTCCGGTTCTGTTGTAAGAAGTTTAGGGCCGCAGGGACAAAGGGGTTTATTCTTCAATGTGTATCAAAGGACGAAGGCTTTAATTCACCACGATGCTGTCAGGTTATTATTCTGATTGATATCTTGGCTTTGTGTCGCAGGTGCTTGTATAGGTGTCTTGGCAAAGTCTTGATGTCTTTGGCTCTAGTGCTGCTGCTATCCACCCATGTGCTGTGTTTATATTGGTATCAGTTATATAAATCATTCATTTGTTATATTTAATCAGGCAGTCTCATCCAGATTAAGGTCTCATTTCCAAAAGAGACACAAGAACAAGAAATACTTACAAAAACATGCATTAAAAAAAAGTGGGTTAGCTTATTCTTGTCATAGGTGAATTGTGAATACTGTTTTTTTTAATATTATGTGAATATAGGATTGTGTTGATGTCTGTTGAAGTTATTAGCTCATTAGCTTATTCCCTTTTTTGAAACTCTAAATTTCCAAACTTTTAATATATTAATATTATTTCTTTATATTATTTATTATTCACTTCTTATTCTGTTATTGTGACACTGTTTTCATCCTGTTTTGTAATTTGACAGTACAATTTTATGTATGTCAAACGTACACGCCACTCTTGATCGGCACGAAGTCCAGTGATACACTGTCATTTTGCAATCATTGGAAACCATAATGGCATTTCTAACATAGAAAATAATAGATAATCCAATTCACACTCCATGTGACATAACAATTCATAATAAGAGACTGTCCACTACACTGTGGTCTTGCCATACTGTGTTTTTGCCATACTGTATAGCAAATGGATTGTTTGCTGATATTATTCAGCCATTTTGTATAATGGCTTGAGTTAGGCAATGTATTTAATGTGTTGATTAAAACACAATTGTATTATGTGTGTGAATGTTTGCCGAGACTGACAAGGTCAGAGCCAAGGCAGCAAATATCAAGTCTATATATATTATTTTCTGAATTCAGATAATACATTCAAAACCTTCTCTCTGTTAATATTTGGACTAAGCACTACAATATCTTCTCTGTGCACTTAACTCTCAGATTAGAAGCACTCATCCTTTTATCTTGGGGCCAATTGTGCAACACATCCTTCATAATAACTGTGTACAACCTGGAGTAGGCATAGGAACATTCTCTCTCGCTGCATCCTAATGGCAGATTAAAACACTATGGGTCTAATTGATGCTAATCAACACAACTAATTACTCCCCCTAGATAAACAAGCTCCCCATTAGTGCAGAAATTGGTCAGGTAATGAAACCCTTGTTTTTTGGATGACTTATCAATGTCTTAAATGATAAAAGCGAAGAGACAGATCAAGATATAATAGACATTTAGCTTGGAGAAGGGATTTTTACTTGCATATGGGGTTCTATGCGTCTCCCAAATAGTTAGCTTTACAAAGAGCTTACTCACAATATAATCCATCATCAAAAATATTTCACATAAAGAAACTGTAAAATGCCTTCTCAAATCTGGGTGAATTGTCAATAGAGGATCTCAGATACCTCTTACACAAATATAGCAAAGTCCACTGTCATATCAGAAACATCGTTTTTTGTTTGTTGATATTGTGCAAAAATGACCTGACTTCTGGTGATGTGTGCTTAGGCAGGATGTATGATATAAAAGACTGTACCGTTAGCTGCTCATTTATAGTGTTGTCATTCAGGCAGGAAAGATTGCAGTGCTTCCATGGACATCACAATGAATGCCTACACAGTTATTTTATGGACAGAATGCATTTGTATGGAGAAAAAAAGAGTTAGGGGAGTAAATAATAGAAAGTACAAGTGTTTGATTTTTGAGGATGTTGTCAACATACACAAACACACTTACAACCGTTATTAGGTAAAGTCCTAGCTATTACATTGACTAATGGTGGTGAATACAAAACAAATACAATACAGCAGCCACATTTCCTCAACTTACAAAAACACAGACACACTGAACCAACAAAAGTATTTTAGGGACCATTTAGAAAGTCAAAGACCAATTTCAAAATGTGCACAGTAAAGTTAGGTCGAAATATATCTGATCATTTCATTTAATAAACAGCATCAGAGGAAAACAGTGTATAGGAAGTGGTGGTGTTAGTAGAAGAAGCAGTTGGTTCAATGATGGAAATTGTTGTGTAAAGTTTCAGTTGGGTGACTCACATCACATCATATCACCGTCAACCCAGAATAATGTTTTCGCATCTGGGTGCGGGTGCATGTGTGGGTCTCTTGCCTATTTATGTCACTCCCACAATCACCACCAACCCCTCCCTCCAGCATCAATCTCACTCACTCTTTGATGAATAATATATGAGATCTACACATTTATAATGAATCAGATCGAAAGAGAAGCAAGAAAAAAAGTGAAATACCCCAAAACCTAATTGACCTTTTATCATTACAAAAAAATGTAGTTGATTCATTAAGTTGCCTATCAAGTAATGCATAGCAATAAGTCCTTTTGCAACCCATTCCAATAAACATTGAATTAAAAAAATGTGACAAGAAGAGAAGGTGCTCATATTTAATGCATAAAAATGACACAAGGCTTCTCAAGGCTTTTCTCTCCCAACATTTGAATCGACTTCTGGCATGAAGGCTGACTCATTATTACCTCTTTAGATCCATACCCTGCATGACAACACCCACCTAATTTATTTCAATGAATCCTTAAAATGCACTGAACTCTTTCAACTGCCTCTCATTGATATCCTCAAATGTAACCATAGATAAGATGATTGTTATCGGTTGTCGAGGGGAGCATAGATTTTCTGTCCTACTCTAAACCCGGTTTAGCATTTTAGGCCATTATCATTTATTGTTAAGATGGATCACTGCAGGGATGGTAAAAAGAAATGTTAGCCTGTGATTATGGCCATAGAAATCATAATGGGAGCAAAGGAGAAAGTTGCACCAACGTAGTTTAAAGAGTGATAAAGTCCAAGAAGGGAGGAGGTCAGGCTAGAATAATTGATATTCAGAAAGGACTTTGACTCTGGGGAACACTATCTTTGCCCCATGTGAAATTAAAGGAAACTTGTTTTGACACATTCAAGGTAATTTACACAATTTAATGAAGTAACATTCCTCACTTATGTACGTACCTTAAGTTACATAACACATGTACTTATTTTCACCTAAAAATAATCTATTCCTAAGCCTAACCAAGTAGTTTTGTTTGTGTTCACAGCGTAAACCACATGTTAAAACTGTGACCATTTCACACAAACTGGTACGTAGCTGCCATTTTACGACTGATAATGGCAATTTTCAAACAAACTAAATAGTATTACAAACTGGGTCTGTCATTCTCATAACTTTTAGATGTAGGCAGTGGTAAAGTGGAGAATACACAAACTGTTAATACAAACCAACACAATTGCAGTAGAATGCAACTGAAGTTTGAAGTAAATTGATATTTTGATAAAAAAGATCAATATTTAAAGTACAATGATACTGCAGAGAAGAGCAGAAAACCTCACATTTAAGAAGTGTGTTGCCTCTGCCACCAGTAAATGTGTTTGTGAATGCTGGCTTGGTGTGTAGAGCGTTTGGAGTTTTTGCTAAGACTAGACAAGCGCCTCCAAATGCACACTATTTAACATTTAATTATTTCAGCATTATATTATAGAGCAAATTACTGCACATCAGTCTGATTCTGCTTACCATTTGTTAAATGTGTAATTTGTATCAAACTGGGTGCAGACGGGTTCGTACTCAGGTCCATTCACGTTTGTGTCCACATCAGCAAATGACTCCATTATGAGTATTTAAAAAAGAAGCCTCTCTCTTTCAGGGTTTTTGCTAACAGCCAGTGAGTGAGCTCTTGTGCATACACCTCTCCCTATCTTTATCTCAATGAACCATTCTGTTTCTGGTTCTTTTAAAGAGGTGGGCCGCATTTGGCAGCCAGGGCTTAATGATTCAGAGAGCGGAGACAAGCAACTCTGGCAAATGCAGTCGCTCAGATCCTCTGGTTGGAAACTGTTGTGATATTTTTGTCATTTCGCTGTGAAATCTATGAACTAGGTTGGTGATTCAATGACATCTGCCGGCTCTTCAGACAAAATCCTGTCGTTTCCAAATGTAACTATAAAAAATATTGAATACAATGATGGCGGTTTAAACCCGGGATACTGCTGCAGTTTCATCACTTGATTTGAAAACCCGGCTGAAACATCACATCGGCTAAAGCCTGGCCTGTGCATGTGTGTGTAGTACTGTGGGTGTGTGAGCCAGTGTGTGTTCCTTTGTGTGAACACAACTCTACACTAAGCCGTGTCCTCAGCGTTCAGTGTACACCAACCACTTAGCACATGATAGGTCGACCCCTAAAGGTCACAGCATGTATCCATGGTGACTGCTTTTCCAGTAGAAAACAAGCTGAGAGCAGAGCAGCAAACTGAACTAAATCAGTGCATGAAGCTTTGTGAGCAACGAAATAAACACAAACATATGCTCACACACTGCTCTCAGGTGGGCGTTGGAAACCAAGATGGAGAATGAGTCAAGGTAGAGAACAAGATGGAAGAAGTAAGGATGAGGGAAAGTGCTGTTTAACCTGCACATCCTGCTGGGATCCTCTATATTTTCTTCTCCTTTATCTTCACTAAGCTGCACAGAGTGGAGGGACTAGCAGATGTGTTCGCTTTATATCCACATGGTCTTTTATAGACTTTGGTAATTGAAAAGACATGTCAACTGGTCTCCAAAACACTCTCTTCAAAAATGAATTTACGACATCAGACCCTTTTATCAGACGGATAAATACTTTAAGACAACGAGACAAAGGAAGTGACACATTTTTAAGCTTGCTTTTGCAAAAAAAAGCACATTTTGTTGTCATGGTTACCCCAGTTATCACCAGTTATCAACATGTTAACACAAGACCCTGATCGCCTCACTGAATCTGGAACCCAATCAATCCCTTCTTATTCCCTGGAGGACTCTGTTTGTGCCATAATAAAAAAACGATATACAAGCTCACGCAGGAAACACTTTATCTTATGCCAACAAAATCATCCAACCACCAGGGCAAAACATTGCAGATTACTGTAGGTGATGGCCACAGTGTTTGGACAGACATTTTAGCAGATTGGATTCAACATTTGTATTCCTCCTCCTCCGTTAAACTACAGAATATGTAAACTGGTGCATCTGCTTCCAAAGGGCTCTCTAATAAAGATGTTCTTTTTAGCATCATTTTTTTTGGGAGCTGTTTTAAAAGGTTTGTCTTTATTTAGATGCAGTGGCTGTAGGACCTTTATAATCCACTTACATCGAACTGAGGATTTGTCACCCGATCCTGTTTCACTCTTTTTTCTCTTGCATAAAAGAAAAGGAGAGTGGGATCATTCTCTCTCTCAACCTCTCTGATTGCCAGGTGAATGAGCCATGCTGTTAAATAGAACATCCGTGAGCCATGGATCTGCTGTGAAAACAACAGCTGGCTTAACCCTAAAAACAAAATTATCAAATAACTAATGACGGCTGCACAAATGAGACAGCGTTGCCAAGACGTTCAACAGACCCACCTGCGTCGTATTCACAAGTGGGTATTTGAACTGATGAATGCAGCTCTTGTAATACAAAACTTGGCTTATTTAAGAACATCTCACATGCATGTTCATGGCTCCTTTATGTGCTGTTCTGACAGACATCTAATTATTCTCTACTAAATTTGATCTATTTTGAATGCCAGCTTGTTTATCATCAAACAGCCTCAGCTGGAATTACTTGTGCAATGCAAATAAGTTTGTTAAACTGAAAAAACAGAAAGATATTCTTTGTATGTACTTACTGTACTTCTATATTCGTTTTAATTTATGTTGTCCAAAAGGCTTAAACTTTTTTTCAAAACTGTAACCAAAAACTTAAACTTATACATTTTAAGTTTTTTCAAATACAATTTCCTAGGAAATATTCATCTAAATAACTTTGTAAAAAGGTCTTGAAAGCACATTAAAGAAAATGTATACAGTGGAGGAAATAAGTATCTGATTCCCTGCCAGTTTAGTTAGTTTACCCACTTAAAAAGAAATGAACAGTGTGTAATTTTTATGGTAGGTTTATTTTAACAGTGAGAGACAGAATATCAACAAAAATCCAGAAATGTACAAAAAAAAGATATAAATTGATATGCATTTAATTGGGGGAAATAAGTATTTGATCCCCTTGTGAAACATGCCTTTGGGGAAGGAGGTTATCAGCTGATATTTTACAATACATGGCCCCCTCCATCATCCCCTCGATGCGGTGAATCGCCCTGTCCCCTTAGCAGAGAAACCCCCCCAAAGCATAATGTTTCCACCTCCATGCTTGACGCTGGGGATGGTGTTCTTGGGGTCATGGGCAGCATTTCTCTTCCTTCAAACACAACATTTGGAATTGATGCCAAAGATCTTGATTTTGGTCTCATCTGACCACATCACCTTCTCATAAGCCTTCTCTGAATCATTCAGAGGATCATTGGCAGACTTCAGACGGCCTGTCCATGGGCCTTCTTGAGCAGGGGCGCTGCAGGATTTTAATCCATTACAGCATAGTGTGTTACCACTAGTTTTCTTGGTGACTGTGGTCCCAGCTGACTTGAGATCATTAAGTCCCTCCTGTGTAGTTCTTAGCTGACCCTTCACCTTTTTCATGATCATTGATGCCCCAAGAGGTGAGATCTTAGATCGTGGAGCCCCAGATTGGGGGCGATTGATGGCCATTTTGTGCCTCTTCCATTTTCTAATAATCAAACCAGTTGTCACTTTCTCACCAAGCTACTTGCTGGTTGTCTTGTAGCCTATTCCAACCTTGTGCTGGTCTACAATATTGTCCCTGATGTCCTTAGACATTAGTTCCACCATGATCACAAGACCTGTCTATAGTCTTGCCCTCGGTGGAGAGGTTGCAATCTGATTTATTGACTGTGGACAGGTGTCTTTTATCCAGGTAAAGAGTTGACATCAGGAGTACTTTCTTAAAACGAGAGGACTTATTTAACCGGTCCGTGGGAGCCATAATTCTTGTCGGTTATAAGGGGATCAAATACTTATTTCCCACAATTAAATGCAAATCAATTTATATGTTTTTGTAATGTACATTTCTGGATTTTCTTTTTTTATATTCTGTCTCTCACTGTTAAAAAAAACCTACCATTAAAATTACAGACTGTTCATTTCTTTGTGAACAGAGAAAGTGGGAAAACTAACTAAATTGACAGGGGATCAAATACTTACATGTACAGGCTGCACATGTACAGGCCATCTGAAGTCTGCCAATGATCCTCTGAATGATTCAGAGAAGGCTTATGAGAAGGTGATGTGGTCAGATGAGACAAAATCAAGATCTTTGGCATCAATTCCAAATGTTGTGTTTGAAGGAAGAGAAATGCTGCCCATGACCCCAAGAACACCATCCCCAGCGTCAAGCATGGAGGTGGAAACATTATGCTTTGGGGGGGTTTCTCTGTTAAGGGGACAGGGCGATTCACCGCATCGAGGGGATGATGGAGGGGGCCATGTATCGTAAAATATCGGCTGATAACCTCCTTCCCCAAAGGCATGTTTTGCAAAGGGATCAAATACTTATTTCCCACAATTAAATGCAAATCATTTTATATCTATTTTTTGTACATTTCTGGATTTTTGTTGATATTCTGTCTCTCACTGTTAAAATAAACCTACCATAAAAATTACACACTGTTCATTTCTTTGTAAGTGGGAAAACTAACTAAATTGGCAGGGGATCAAATACTTATTTCCTCCACTATATGTAATACAAAGTAATGAATATAGTGGCACCTCAGTGGCTTAGCCTCTATAATGAGACAATCCGATTACAAATCTAGAAAAAACGTAACTTTTCATGTGAGAGGGCAACCAGCAGATGTAGCTTTGGCTTGAGTTTCAAAGTGACAACGTGCAAAGTAATTAAAACGGACTATTGACACATCAAACATGATTTGTTTTGGTTTAGTGAACTGTCTAATGGGCCATTTGCCACATTGTCAAAGCCCAACTGTTTGCTTCAGTACAACACTCACTGATAAGCATGTTGAGACTGGTGAAAAAGACAGTAAACCTGAATGTCTTGAAGCAAAACCGGAAATCACTTACAGTAACTGTCTGCAAATTGAGATGCTTTTTTTCTCCACTGAACACATGAAAACACAAGCTGTGGTTGCGATTTGTGAAACAACTGCACGGCAGGTTTTTTTTGGTTTTTTTCACAATCCTGTTTCAGCTCAGCATACCTGTTCTCAGGAGCTTCTTTGGACAAAAAATATAAATAATTATGTTTTTTATGCTATACATGATTAGCTTGACTCTTTCTTATTTTTTTACTGTCTGAACAAAATGACAAGAACAAACAGTCTGCTACTTTCATCATGTATTCAAAACCAAGCCTTCTTCTATTTATCTTCAGTTTGTTATTGACTGTTATTAGTTTAGGCCTGAATGAAGGTCATATAGTCATAATATCTAGCCAAACTGTGAGAAGATTAGAATTAGCGCTTTCATCAGTATTTCAGTGAAATATCTAAAAACACGTGGTTGTTTTTATGTCAATGATGTCAGCTTATTGCAAAACCAGTTTATAATTTGGGACATCTACTTTAAAATAGATTGGAAGTTCATTAAATATGTGGGAGATCTCTGCATTTCATTTTATTCTCCAAGTCCATTAGAAAAAGACACGTTTAAAGTGCATTTTAGTATTTTATTGCTCTTTTAGACAGTTCACAGCTTAAAGAACAAAGAAGACGGAAAAGTATAACAACAGTTCCTGTATGATTAAAGTGGCTTTATTATTAGGGCTGTCCAGGGTTGGCTTGCCCTGATTATGTTGGAGTAAATACAGGCAAGTTTTCAGAGTTCACTAGAAGGACTACAGTGTTAAATAGGAACTCCACTAACTTTAAACATCAAAGTGTGTTTAATGGTCTTGGAGAGTATAGCTGCATATTTGAACAATTATGTTGTAAAGCCTTTGGGTCTCCAGAGGGAGTAGAGGAATCTAATGAATTACCCAAAGTTATTTCACCTGATGCAACATTTAAAAGGTTAAAAAAAGATTAAAGTATTTTTGAAGCTATAGCAGCTTTAGGCTACGTTAGCTGCTACTAGAATAATACACCTCAATCCCTGTCTGAATTTTGCATTGTGGGTATTTCAAAGTATGGACAAGGAAAGAATATGCTTGGACAAATAAACATTTCTGGTTTTGCTGCAACAATTTTGAACCTTTTTATTTTAACTCTCCAATGCGAGTCTAACAAAGGTTTTGGGGTGAAGTGCTTTTATAATTTGCCATTTTAATCATCTCAATAGAGTTTAACTGCTGAAGTGAATGTATTGCATTTTTTTCCTGAATTTACCACAACAACATCCTTTGGGGAAGCTACAGCCGCTGACTCAACACAACTCTTTTGAATGTACAGCAGCAAAAGCAGTCGACTGTTTTTCCCCTCCAGATGTTTATAATAGTACAGTAAGCATACCAGACTCATTCCTATCTTTTATGTGTTTACCTGCTCGCACAGTTACTGTCTCCTCCTCCAGTGGGTGGTTTTTTTCTAGGTGGCTTCAGGCTGCCAGAATTTACTGTTTCGTGTATGAAGAATACACAGATACTAACTTGTACAAGCACTTAAACATATGCCATTTCAGATTTAACATCAGATATACAGTAATACAAATTCAGTTTTCTGGAATAGATTCAGAAGAACTGTCTAATAGTCCATTTAATGAAACCCTTGAAAAGCTGGCTTCTTGCTATGATGAGTAGAAGGAGGGATTTTTCTAGTGTGAACGTCAGTAGAAATAGAATTCCCCTCTCTGTCACTAACCATGGCAAGCAGAGGGAAAACAATTTCATATTAATGGGACTGTCCCTCTGTTGAACCGTCAGTCTATTTGTTTCTTTTTGGTTGTACAGTATATCTGATTAAGAGTTACACCATCAGTGAATTCAATGGCCTGTTCAGAATGTATAGAGCACTTCCACTTCAGCCAACCTCAATCCAACTGGACGTCCCGATAAAAATGTGAAGAGCAACTTAACACCTCTTTTCAGTTATTTCTTATGAAAGAAGAACTATTAACAACCTACAAGTTTGATCAACTCATTTAACTTAATTTTCCTATTTTCTAATGATGTCAAGAGTACAATTAAAAAGGAAAATAGTAAATACGCGATAAATAATTGACAGGAAATACAACAATTTAACAGCGTATAATCCGTGGCTAACACATTTGAAACAGTACATAATTGTTAGACATTATTGCATATTTTAAATACCACTTAGACAAAGCACTATGTGTCCCACATACACTGTAGGTCAATCAGTTTCTGCGCAACATAACGCTGGCCCGGATACTCTCACACAGCAAGCACAAAATTTGTGATGATCGTCTTATACAAATCTTTATTGTGAGGAACTAAGAAAAGCAGATGACAATTTTTTTCACCGAGTTTTGGAGGAAAAAACTAAAAACTAAAAGTTGACAAATTCTGGCTGCAATGGTAAACCTGTTCACTCTGCAGCCACTTTGTTGTCAGCTAATGGGTGTTTTTAAGGCTGATCTCTTCTAAAACCCTATTTTGCCGCTATGAGATCAGATTTCCTTGTCATATATTGAATTCAAAGGTCACTATGATCAGTTGTCTTGTGTGTAGCTTTGCGCCTCGCTCTCTATGCAAAGCAGATACTAAGACTAAGATCTGAATCTTTTGACATAACTTTTATTGCAGGGAGACAAACATATACACATTACTAGAACATCTGTATTTTAGATATGAGTAGAGTTGTGCTGTCATATGACCATTGTTTTGGGCAAGAAACAACTTAATGCTCGCAAGGGATGTTAGACAAATTACCACTAAGATTGTGTTTAAAATAGTGTACTGCATGTAAAGTGAAGTTGGGTTATGTATTCATACATATCATTAATAAATATGTGTGATGCTTGATCTGTTTTAGGCATTTATAAGATTATATGAATATTCACAGTACCACTTAATGCTATGTAATAACACAGGGTGTGTTACCATTGTTGCACTCTGAGCTTTTGTGCCATAAAACTCTGTTCATAAGAGTTTTTCATATACAGTATGGTTCACGGTAGTTCCAGAGCTGTAGATTGACATGATGCAAAATGGCCACCAAAAACATAGTCCTTTGCTTTAAACTGCTATCTACACAACTGTGGGCCTGTCTGATGGTGATGGATGGCTTCTAAAAGAATGTGCTTTTGGCTCAAATAGACACTATAAATAAAACTGATTTATGGTAGTTGAAATCCTCAAAAGTACAAGTGAGCGTACAAAATTAAAGTAGATATCTGAATTGATATATGAAATGTGAAATAAGTGACAGTGCAAAAATAGTAAATGTCATAAAGTGACAGAGTGGCAATACAAATGGTTTCCTCCTGCTTTTATTATTGTATTGTTTTTACTTTCCCTACACTGCATGTTTTATAATAATTAAACAATATGCCCTGCATGAACAAAAGAAAATGAAACTGCTTGGGTGTTTTGGAAGAACAAGTGTGTGCTTTATCATGTATTCTAAGCCTTACTAAAGGTATCAATACCATTTTAATTCTGGAAAACTACCATGGGATACATTCATTCTGAAAAGCTTGATTAAAATTGAGTCAAATTATTATACTGTATGTCAAGGTGGAACTCTCTGTAGTTGCTCTCGACTTAATGTTTTTTGTGCAATTTGTACACAACTCCAGATCTACAAAGAGCAATAACTTGTTTTTGTTCTGTCTAGAAATCCTTCCTCACTGTGTCATCTTCATCCTTCCTCCTGTACATGTTTCCGACTCATTGTCTTACCCAGCTTTCCTCTGTTTCAGAGAAGAAATACCAAAGGGTGTGAACTGCCTGTTCTACTTTATAAAAAAAATAATTTCTTCCCGTCTGTACTTCCTTCCTTCCTCACCAAGCTTCCTCCTCCATCTCTGACATAACTCAGATGTGTTAGATAAGTTGTGCTCTGCAAATATTATTGATCCTTTTTTTAGGAGAAGAGTGTAACTGCTGAGACATGGTCTAGTTGCTTTTTACACGTTCTTTCTTTGACTACAGCCTTGACCTGGAAGTGGACATTAGTTACCCTGTTACATTTGGATTGTGTAGGTTAATGCACTGATATGTTATGGTGCTGTCACAACACTTGATAGCACTCAATACAATGTAGAATGCCAAATGTGAGGTTTTATTCAAAATGCTGCTTAAACCTTTTTTAAACCAAAGTTTAAACAAATTAAGGTCAAAAACAAATCACAAAATACATACTTCATAAACTCTACACAGATTAAGAAAGAAATAATAATACAAAAAACATGAATCTTAATCTTAAATGATATGAAAATCCCCAACTGTGTGTGATGATAGAGGGCAGTCGAATCAGCAAGTGTAAATGTTTGCAAAAATAAAGAAAAACAGTAATGTTAAGGGAGTAACCAAACTCAGCAAGTGAATGTAATGAATGTCAACACTGAAGACATAATCTTCACAATAATAATCTAGAATAACGACAGCAGCAACAACAGCTATAACGCTGCATAATATGATTTTAATTTGCTCTAGAGTGTCAAAATCAGACAAATTGACAATAGCTTGAGCCTTAATACTCATGCTGCATCCCAATTACAAAGCAGGGGGAAAGGCCTGTAGGCTCACCACTCTCCAGTCATTAGACTCGGTTTGTTACCCTGCAAGGATAGAGATTTTAGCAGAGAAGGGAGTGAAAACAAATCAGTTTCCAGACACTTTCACAATGGAAATGTCTGCTTTGTTTTACTCAAACTACCTTTATTGATATTTCAGTAAAAACACAAAAAATGTGGAAATGTGCCTCTTTGGATTAAGTTGAGGACCCTGGTTGCCTACACAGTATCAAAAGTTAGAATCCTACAGACCGACAAGAAAGATTTGAACATTTGTTACCCATGTGTCTCAATCCTATTTTACGTTAATAATATGATAAAAGACAGAAAATATCCAAGAAATAGTTTTAATCAATGCACATTCACACGAAGTTGTCTTTACAGCAGCATATTCAATGGAATAGTGTAATTTACTATGCATACAGAGTAAGGTGTATTACACAACCACGTTAACATACTTATCCATGAATTCCCAGTTGCACATACATGCAAAAGAAGCACAACGTATCCAGTGTTTTGTATCAGTTAATAGGATCAACTATTGCCACCCAGCATAAAAAACTCACAGTGTTCCCTGAGATGTTTTGAGAACAGTTTGGATTTCTCAGGCCCTTGGGAGCTCCTGCCTCTCTCTAGCCACACTAGCTCTTAATGAGACATCGACATGCACAGGACACACTCTGCTCCTTCTAATTAAATGACTTGCATGGAAGGCCACACCTGCCAACCCCCCCTCTTTCCTTTTCCTTCTTTTATTTTTTTGACCTGTTGGTTTGCATCTTCCCATCTTTGTTTCTGTTCTTGCGGCCGTCTGCACCGCCTGGACTGTCCACTTCCGTTACTCCCCTATTTTCTTCCTCTTTATCCTAAGATGACTCACTCTTTACTTAAATTACTTTTTGTTTTGGGTCACTGAGGTGTCATGAGGAATATGTATTTCCAATTGAAGACTTCTGGTGAAGGTGTTGTAATCAAGTAAGCACTTCACATGCATTAAAGGGATTTGGACTGTCCTAAAATATATATATTTTTAATTAATAACTTTTTTATTTGATTTTTAATAGGCTAACCATAACTAGAAAACAGTTGTAGGCTTGACGTTTCAGCACAGCTACTGTCTGTCAGCCTGCCCTTTGACTTATCACTGTAAAAATACTGCGCCTTGTTGAGAGTTGATAAACATCTGACCCTAGATATGAGAATCTGAAAGTGCTGAAGGTGGTTTTGTTTCAGGGTTTTTCTTGCCATGACAAGACAGTTTCACTCTGTCTGAGCTTCCTATTTTTGTTCAACAGCTCCCTGTTTTCTTATTGTCTCAGTTCAATGTCATTGTTATTCACGTTTCAAATTCGACCTAGAAAGAACTCTGGATGAATGACAATTACTGTATAATACAAGATGTCAAAACAAACCGGTTTAATATGACTCTGCTATCAACAATATACCTTCTGTGTCTAAGCATTGTCAGCAGTCTGGTAGATTGAGACTTTGCAGGCCCAAAAAAGGTTAAATTGTAATGAAATCAGGACTTCTTAGTTTTTATTATTATTTTTTTTAAAGAGTTACATTTACAGCTGAGGGAGTAACAATGAAATATGAAACCTTGGATTCTAATCGCCTAATAATTCACGCTCTCAAATGGAGAAAATAGACTGCCCTCTTCTTAGAATAGAACCTTATCTGATCCTTATCGCATATCTAAATAGGATATGTACCTTGGGAGCTAAAACTTAGTTTTTTATAATCAAAACATAAGTTACCACCCATTGCAGGGACCTAAGTCGCACCGTGCCTTGAGGTTAGCGGTGGGTTATACGCAGACACGTTTTGACAGATTCCCAAGCAGAGAGTTTCAGTGGGGATAGGGGCGTTCACCGGCAAGTGTCAAACCAACAGATGTGTCAAGCTACCACATACACACAGAAGCTGACAGGAAACTCAGCTAATCTACTTTATAATAAAAGCAAGAGCTCGCTTTTAAAAAGACAGAAACAAAAACAACAAAAACCAAGTTACACGGTAGGGTTTGAGAAAACTGATCAATGTCTCTTTAAGACATTTTCGACGGTGAATGTTAGCAGATACATGTGTATTTATCGTGTTAACCGTCGTGACAGTTAAAATGACACAGCTTTTATTTTGAAAGAATAATACGGAATTAACGTTTGTTTTCCCTTTAGCTTGACACGTTTCACTAACTGTCCGCCCTGCCCTGCCTGAGTTTGCAGTTGAGTGCGCCAGAGCAACACGACTGTATTATATAACTTTAATGTAGGCTACAGGGGTTTAATGGCGCAAGAGCAGAATATCGCGCCGCAGATCTGTGGATTCATTGCGGAAATATCCTGAAATCGAGTGCAAGTGAGCGATTGATCACTTTTTCCCTCCTACTGGCGACGTGCGTTAAAAGTTATCGACAGATCGGCGAAACGGCGCACTCGGTGGATCCCGTCAGCTCCAGCCAGGTCGGCGTCGTTGTGGACTTTATTTTAAAAATAGTTGGTATTGCGGACGATGTTTTCCTTCCGTGCGAGGAGAGGGGTGACAATGAATCCATTTGACATTTCACCACGCAACATTACTGCAAGGAAGGTGTTTTATTTGAGTGTGTGACTCTGGGGACATTGCGTTATTTCTCACATTTTTCCCAACTTGGACTGACAGGAGATGACCTAACTGGCGGAACACATCGTTCTTTCACAACAGGTACGGTCTGTTTATAATGCAACCACTTGGTTTACCTTTGGACAAATATCGAGAGAGGCAAAAGCTGGTTGTTTCCACTAACGTAGGCCGACGATGAGCGTCCCCACCGCTGCGTGGTAGGCGCACTGACAGCCCTGCACCGTGCGACCCACTGATATCACCACCATCGCTCGGAGCAAGCCTCTTATTTATGTGTAAGGAAGATAAATTGTTTCAAATTTTGGAGCTTATTTGGGTCTCCGGTTGTAGGGGTTCGATCAGTGCAATATCCTATCGCAGCCAACAGGTTGCAGTAATGCCGTAATGATGTGTTGTGCTCTTCGGTGGGAAAAGTACAGTAAGCTAAGCAAGTCAGGAAACTCCAAACTTTTTAAAAACTTTGAATTACCAAGGATTTTTTTTTACCTTCTTAAAAATGCGATACAACAACAATCTGAATTGAATCTCAAAATGATTTGATGTTAATGCAGTGGTGAAACATATGACGAAAACAACCTGTTTAATTCTCCACCATGGGAAATAGATACAAAATAAGAAATCATGTCACGTTTTTGTACAGATACCATTGAGAGTCCTACATGACCCTGCATGTCGTTGTACCTCACTTTAAACAACACAGAGCAGCAGTAGCTACTAGATTTTCCAAGGAAGAGCTGTAAACCGCGGCTCATATAGTACCATATAGGCTATCTTACAGTATGTGCTGTATGCAATCATGTCTTCTTGGAAGAATGTCACGACCGCTGCTAAAGCTGACAATCTGCTGCAATGCATGGATCTTAAACTCACAGGAAATGATCCAGTTGTTTTTATTGATTATGTAATTAAAAGGTAACAGTTTTTTATTTGACATCTATACTGCTTAGAAATGGCAGGCGAAGTTCAGAATGCTTTGAGCGATGAAGGACTGTTTGGTAATTTAGTCAGAGGCTTTGACTGTGAAAAACAGTGACTGCTTGCCTGGTTACTTCTTTTCTGCCCCTGCCGATATGGCAGCTATCGCTGTTAATGATCAACAGATAAAATAGTGAGCTTCAGAACTCTTTCATACAGGCTTCCATTGAAGAGGTTTCTACCACATTATTTGACTTAGATTAATTTAATTTGTATTACATTTTCAATTTTGTAAATTGGAGATTTGACTGAATGGTTGATTTACTCCCTTTTGCAAATTGAGATAGGCAGTCATTGGTGACACTGCAAATGCCCACAGGCCCATTGTGGGTTAATCCCTCTCGACAGATGTATGTTGTTGCACACATGCTTGGCTGTATCTGGGACTGTCAGTGGCACTGCCTGTTACACAACTTATGCCTGGGCATGTCTCCCACTACTTGATGCTTAAGTTGAGTGGAGGGCACAGTTCAAAGGAATAACATGACCATATAGTCCGTTATGTTATGCAATTGCCGTGGTATTCATTTTTTTTCTATACTGATTTTGCACAGTAAGGTTTATGCCATGTTTGCCTCTGCACTATTGCTACCGTGTGGGTGTCAGAAGAGGAGATGGCCTATTTGATATGGCTGCTTTCATTTTTGAGAACAATAAATAAGACTAGTGCTTTTAAATGCACTGCATTTTAAAAGCAGATGTTGTAATACATTACTGTCACAGACCCAGAAAAAATTGCTACTGGTTATGTATCATCTTATCTGCATCAACTCTGGTTTTATAGCCTAACCTTGCCTCTCATCTCTCTCACTCTGTGTGTGTTGTGCTCTCTTTCACTTTCCCTCACTATCTTGTCAGGATAAAGAAATGGATCAGGGTGGACTGAAGCGCAACGGTAATCAAGACGACAGCCTGACATTTGGGGAGACAGGAGCCGGAGTAAGCAGGGAAACGGGTGACACAGCTGGTTTACTGCTCCAGTCTGCAGGGCACCTGCTCGGCCCCAGGTCTATGCCCCAGCCCACAGTGGCCCCAAATGGACAAGGTGGAACCAAAGACCAAGGGGAACTTGGAGGCCTCTTTGATTCTCCTCAGCATCACATCCAGTGTGAGGGCTCAGACATGAAGGAGGGTAAGATCATCAGAATGCAGAAACAACAACAGGATAGCGATGTATTTAACATTGAGGACAACCTGCCGTCGTTGAAACAGAGTATATCCAATCTCAACAGTCCGGCCACCTCTGTCATCAGCACCTCAGTCTCCTCTATCCTGGGGAATCTCCCTCTGCCTGATCTTTTTCCCCAACACATCAAGCAGGAGGAACATTTTTCTATGGATAAAAACTTGGAAAATTACAGCTGTCACACAGGTGCTAGGCCTTGTGATTTGGATGGGAAAGGCAATCGCCTAATTGAGGATACTGAAATTTGGCAAGACCTGGACCTTCCTAATTCTCTGCCAGAAATTAGCGATTTTGAGTTGGATTCAGAAGTGGCACACTTGGATAACATCCTATATGACAGCAGGGCTGGAGGTGGTCCTGTCAGCGAGTTGCTAAAGGAAACAAAGCCTCTGGTGGGTAACAGAGTAAACTGCAACAATGTGAACGGCACGGTCCAGCAGCACCAGCCCATCCACCATCAGCAGCAACAGCAGCAGCAGCATCACCTTCTACAGCACCAGCAACACCAGCTCCACCATCAGCAGCAGCCTGCATCATTGCTCTCCAGCGTTATGATCAAGGAAGAGAAGGATCCTGACGGCTCTTTCATTCACATCCGTACTCCTGGTGTTGTGAAACAGGAGAAGCAGGATAATTCAGGGTTTTGCCAGTCGCAGTGTCTGCAGAGCAGCCTGAGCTCTCTCCATGGAGGAAGCTCCGTGTCTTCGCCTATGGGCGTGGGCGCAGGACATTCCTACCTCTACAGAGCCAACCCATCCTCCACACTGGGCCTACAAGACCAGGAGCCTTTTGGCATGTACCCAAACCTGCCTCTGGTGGGGGAGACCTGGGCCAGGGGGAACCGGTTTGGAGAATCGTCCGGGTTGCAGAGGGGTGAAGATGGACTCCCCTCCGCCGCAGCCTTGGCAAGTTTTTCTGTCAACTTCTCAAGGTAGGTCTCCCTGAATAACTTTATCCTTCTCTGTTTACTTTTGCATCTGTGGAGGTTTTGGTGTTTGCTCTCATTCAGGGAATGTTTGACTTTGTTTTTGTGTTCTCAGAAGTTATTTACTTGTCTGTAAAATTTGTTTAAGAATTTCAGTTGATGGTTATTCATACTGTACTGCAGTCATAGACTCAGACATTTCGGGTCTAGTCCCAGCTACTTTCTTTTCAGCACAGGTTTGGCACCTATTCTGACTCAAACATTATGTCAGAAAAATCTAAATGTCATAAGTTAATAAAAGAAGCTTTCGCAGTATTACTGTAAAGGCCAAACACATTGTATTGGACTATTAATGTCCATTTTTTGATGAAACTGGTTTGTTGATCACAGGCATTTGATTATCATATACAGGAATCATAAGCCGTTTAAGGTGGATCCCAGTTAAGAGACAAAGTGCGGATTATGTTCTCCTCAAAATCCCCCCAAATAATCTGTCTTCAGCAACCGCAGAAAATATCTGGTCCGTGTTCATGCTCCTGAAAATCAGATCAAGGTGGTGTATCAGTGCCCTTCAGTTCCCTGCAGGAAACCTTCAGTGTGCATTTGGGAAATGAAAGCAGTCGGTTCATTTCACAGCTTTTAGGCTGACTCCACTGGGATTCTAGCACAAAAGAAACATCACTTCAATAACCCCCGAAAAAGAGTACTCAAGTGTTGTTGTATGTTTGTCTGTGACATTTTATTTGTAAGGTAAGTGCTAACACCCCTGGGGTGGAAGGGCATCTGGCACTTATTGCCTCCAATAGGCAGACACAGCAGGGCACACATTCCTCCAATTCTCCACATCACATCATTTTAGGAATGCCGTGAAAATTAAAATACATTTGTCATGGTATTAGGAATACATGCTTTTATATTTACATACATATTGCCAGCAGATGCAGATAAGAGACAAGGGGATGAACTAGTTGCCAGGTTACAAGGAGGAAGGAGGGAAAATAAAGACTCTTGACTCAGGAAGAGTATAAATGTTTTATAATCTGTGGTGATTTCACAATATTGAGTTTCTTGCGGTTGCTTAAGATTTAATGTTGAAAAAATATATCTTTGCAAACAATTGTGAAATTGTTCACACACACACACAGCCACTCGTTGTTACTTGACCATGCTCCGCCTTCTTGGACTTTTCTAAATTGTGTTGTAAGACAGTGCTTGTTAAAGATGATATCACAGTTACGTAAATATGTCCTTCCTTAAGTAAATCGTTTATTGAGAAATTAGTTCTATGAGAAAATCATGTATACGCAGCAGTATTACAAAGAGAATTGTCTGATGGACACACTTCACTTCAGTTTGGATCTGATAACTGGCTGTGAGTAGCACTTTGAAAGTGAGAGATTCATTTATGAGCTTTGTGACCATGTCTTGAATGGGCATATCACAAGATCTGTTTGATTAATGCGAGGTAATACTGTGAAATAGCTATTTAGGTGTTTGGCTTAGGCTGATATGTAAACAAGTCAAAATGACCATGGGTGTGAGTTTCTGTTATCTCCCTGCTGTCACACTGAAGTGCTCCTGTGTTCCTCAGCTATTTATTAAAACTGTAGAAAAGTCTCCTTGCCATTGTTTATAGGTGTAAACTGTTTGGTTCTCTTGTATTTTTTTAATACATATAATAGATAAAAGTAGACTTGAGGGTGGCCACGAACACTGATGAAAAATCTTGTAGACACCCAAAGATGGCATCCTTATAAGCTCCTGTTTTTCTTTTGTCAGAAAGGAGAGTATTGTATTTTATGGCCCCTTTCTTTGGGCACTGAGCACTGACACACTGCAAGGGTAAAACTTTTTTTTTCAAGAAATATATACATATATAACAATATGGTAACACTGAAGTCTGGTTGAGGAATGATTTAAGGATATGATCACTTCTATTTAGTTGAATTGTGGCTTGAAAAACACTCTAATTGTCTGTTTGTTTCAAATGCAAGCTGTTTGGTTTGCTACACACACACTGCTGTTGTGCTTCACACTCTAAGTACATGGGGCATTAGTATTGTGCAAATGATTGATTAAAGCACAGGGGTTTAATACAATTCAACACAACAAACTAACACCAGAATACACTGCTGTGTTCCATATACTGTGTATTATAAGCTGAGAGAGTTATCATGTTGTGCAGTTCTGTTGCATTCCTATATGTAGGATGTTGAGTATATCCCAAAGATGGAATGAAAACCAAAAAAATGACTGACTCCCTGGATACCACGTGAGCATAGCAGTAGACTCTATGTACTGTATATTATTACTGTATGCTCTATGGGAATTCTCAGCGCAGTTGGAACATAATTTGGCTCGTTCCCGTTGCTTGGCTCAAGCCTCCCCTTATGTAAGTGATAATCAACTGGTCTAATGTTGTTGCCTCATGCCCA
This sequence comes from Eleginops maclovinus, assembly GCF_036324505.1. Classification (NCBI taxonomy): domain Eukaryota; kingdom Metazoa; phylum Chordata; class Actinopteri; order Perciformes; family Eleginopidae; genus Eleginops; species Eleginops maclovinus. Next base: position 11,501,183 of record NC_086359.1, read on the forward strand.
GGGTGAAATGAGGCCCTGAAAACATTGTTTATTTATGCCTCTTTCTGCTTGTGCTTCATTTCATTTTTCTTAGATGCTTCATCACATTTTTCTTATATAATAGTGCATTAACCTTTAACTGGACAGTACTTATCATTCTGTATATTGTAAGTATTCATATTTTCGTGTTAAAATATGTGAGTCATACTGACGCAAACTTCAAAGGGGTTAAAAAGTTTAATGAAACTCTGTTGCTATGCTGCATGCGTCACTGGGTGACAGAGCAAGACTGACTGGGTTTGTCTGTATGTCTGATTGTGCGTGTGTGCGTGCGTGTATGTGCACAGGGATGTTGGAAGGCCACGTGTACAAATCGCCTCTGGTGTGCTGGTGCCTCTCTCTGCTTGAACTGTCACTCAGTCTTTTCTTTTTTTTTTTTACCAACTCACCCCTGATGGCCCCTCTTGAGCTCTCCATATTTCACAGAGGCATGAAAAAACTGTATGTACACAAAGATGTCATGCAAATACACACACACACACACACACACACACACACACACACACACACACACACACACACACACACACACACACACACACACACACACACACACACACACACACACACACATACACACACACACAGTCTCTCACACAAACACACACTGAACTATCCTGTTTATTTTTGAAGTATGGAGACACTCTCCCATGTGTGTACCCATTTTACAGAAAATTGTGATTTTGTGTAAAATTAAATGTCAACTGCCATATGATAATTTGTTCTAATGCATAAAAATTACACCTATTGTGTTCTGCCTCTCCTCGATTTAGCTTAAAGACTTTTTGCTCCTCTTCAAATAAATATTCAGCTTTGTTCATGTCCACTTTGCAGTTATGTACACTGTTGCCCATAAAGTTGGAATAAAATATTCTTTACCTTTTCTCACAAATTGACTGTGACAATGTGAATAATTATTTATAGATAAAGTGTATACCTTCTCAACTTTATTGGCCAGTCTCTTCCAATCACATAACGGTGAAAATTAAACCACAATTAAAAGAGGGTGCCTGAAAACTAAATGATTCCAACTTTATGGGCTACAGTGTAGATGGTTAACACAGTCTGCCTGATGTTTCTTCTTCTGGTGTTTTGCATATTTAAAAAAAGCTCTGAGCATGTGAGTTACTTTAACATCAGCATAAACACAGCATATTAAAGAGGACAAAATAAGACTTAAAAAACCCTCCACAATATGCAATGTTCTAAAGTGTAAAAAATGTGCTCATAATTTACATTTGCTGGCCCCGACCGTGGTGCAACTGGCTGGGGCACCTGCGCCGTACGCCGGCGACCCGGGTTTGATTCCTGACCCGTGGTCCTTTCCGGATCCCACCCCGACTCTCTCTCCCACTTCCCCACTCTCCACTGTTCTATCTGATTAAAGGCAAAAAGCCCCCAAAAAATTACATTTGCTAAAAATAACGTATTTGAAAGACATTTTTATGGAAATGTTTACCAGTTGAGGTCACTGAGAAAAGCAACACAACTTGACTTGTAATACTGTATTTAGCTGCAACACATGGTCTTCCTGGATAGAAGCCTTCAACGAAGTAGACAATCTATTCACAGTTGTATAGACGGATCGGAGAGATCAAAAGAAGGGAGATGTTATGCAGCAAAAACAAAATTATGGGTCGCAGTGAGGTATTTCAGCACTTGTTAGGCATGTACCATAAATGAGAATAAGTGGTTTGATGATGATGGTAATTATTATGTTGCATTGGCTGATGATAATTGCCCCTTAGCTACATACATATCTTGGTTTTGAATGTTTTAGGCTGTCCATCTGCCTTAATTTATTACAGTTGCACTTTCTTTACCCGTCATAGCTTAAAACTGTGGTTGACAGATATTATTTAGGTTTTCACAGGATGTCTGCATTGTATGTTTTTGTTTCCAACTGCAGGTATTAATTGACTGAGGTAATAATGCCCTGAAGCAAAATTGGCTGAATGTATTAAATCAGTGTTACAGCATTTGAGAATATATAATTTCTGGAAATCAGAAAACGACATTCAAGGTCTGACAATTCAACATTAATGTTTTACATAGTTGTTTTGACCATCGATTTAAAAAAAACAAAACAAAAAACATACATGAGTTGCTATTAAATGTATTGTGATACTGTTGGTAAGACGAAACCCAAACATTATATATAAATTAAAAAATTAAAAAATGTTTTGTCTGCGATCAGAACAGTGAGACCTGCATTTGCATCTATCACAGTCCCTTTAGCGTTCAACCTCATAGCAGGTCTTTGTTGCAATCTAAATGTTTGCATGCAAAATATTGATTAAGTATCCATTCAGTGTTTAACAGAAATTAAACAGTATCACAAAATAATATTGTTATATTCTATATTTTCTTACACTCATAAGTGTTAACTGTCCTTGATCATTTCAAAACAGGCAGGTCAAATAAACTTAAGCCAATCTAGGTCAGACTCATGTCTGTTGACTCAATTTCCTGCATTTGTAATCTCCAAGATTATGCCCATCAACATTGTTTGTTTGAGTTCCTGTTGCTTAATAGGCTTACTGATAACCTTTGCTGTATAAGGCCACATTTCACTGCTCTTTGCTTTTCACTGTATCTTGCTGTTAAATTGCTTTCTGGATCACCCCCCCACCTAGTTTGTTCTCAAGCATTACATTCACGTGGAATACAAACATGTTGTTAATTGTTTGGATCGGTACTCTGTACTCGTTGTGGAAAGGTACCGTAATGCTATTACTGTATATCCTATAGGGAAGAAATCTTACTTTCAAGACTGCCTTTTCATGCTTTTTTCCCCCGAAGGTGTGTAACATCAGATTTTGACAGACATTGTCTCTGACTTGGTTGTCATTGTGGAACCGAGAAGTCAAAATGATTCCATATTAGTAATATATTTTTGCAGTCCGTATAAACCGCAGTTATATTTGCTTTGATCTTCAGCCAAGACTCGTTGTTCAACAAGATGCTCTTTCGTACAATCTATTTCGTCACTCTTATTCTTTCTGTCTGCCTTGGTCACCACGCCTGCTTCAGATCACTACTATAATGAGTCTTTATGATGTAGGCTTTGGTTGGGGTCATTTTAGTGCAGAGGGCCAAAGAAGGTTTAGGCCTCTTAGCTGCCAAGCTCCTTCTTTATGAAGGCTGTTTTGGTGGTTGCTGGTATGTTCACTCTGGTGTCAGGTGCCGGGAAAATATCCAAGGCCTATATAACAGACCACATGATGGTTTTAAACTCTGTCTGCAGTACACAGGTAGTCTTTTTATTCACTGATACAAAATGTAGTATTATGCACACAAAAGTCCTACGATATTAACTATGTTTTGCAAAGCTTTACAGAGAGGTGTTGAACCATATCAGGTACATTCTGAAGCTGGCTCATACAAGGTTGATTATACATACTGTCTACGTCAGGTCATCACTCAAGTCTATTCGTTGAATTGTCATTTATTTTTGTCATACTTTACCTTTTCTCTCAGCCTAGGGTCAACATACTAGATTTCTTTATCTTTAACTTTAAACCACATTCCTAGATCCTAAGCATATGGAATTTGCTCAGTTGTCATAGAGATAGTTCATCAAGTATGGAATTTAGGTCACATGATAGGTGGTTGGATGTGTTATCATACAGTATGCTTATTTCAAAAACACACGTTAAACAATGTTGGAACTTAAACATACTTTATTGATTTGGTGCAACATATTCCTTTCAGATCAACAGAGGAGACACTCTAAAGCTTTCAGTTCGGCCTGCATTATTTTTCTATTCCAATTGTTTAGTGTTCTTCAAAGTATCACTTTTTTTTCCCCTCTTTAAAGTGACCACAGTTGTCAGTTAGGGACATTAATGCTTAGATTCACTTAAATTCCATTTTGTTTCCACTCACACATCTGCTGTATGTAATGTATACACATTACACCCACATACTGTGCACTATGAACACACCAAATATGCAATCACATATATCTCATTGCCTATCATGTGAGGGCTGTGGATGGTTGGCGAAGTTAGCTCAAGGCGTTTCTTGGTGTAGATTATCAGTACTCAGAATAGTATGAGAGCCTTGGTAGATGACTCCAGCAGGATTCTTTCTAGAACCCATCCTTGTCCAATGAATTATTATGATGTCCATCGGCATTATGCTTTCAATGTTCATGGGAATGCATATCTGTCATAAACTTGATGGCCTGTGTACCAGTGTAACGTAAGCGTGCAACAATGGGACCATTAATGGAGCACATGATGAAGGCAAAAATAATGCTTGCTTGTGATGGTAGTTTATTACTTTTTCCACATGTGCTTTCTCAGCTATGTTTACGCAAATTGCAGTGAGCACACTTTCCTTGGATATTTCAGGAGTGAACATATAGCCCTACTGAACTAACTCACTGTACTTCATAAACAGAGGATTGTGCTTGTTATGTTTGGCAACAACTCTATCAGGAAACAGGAAGTGTGGTGTCTAGCAGCTAGATTGGCTCAGTCTGCTGACCCCTTTGCCCTGTTTGGATGAAGTGCCAATCCCGGTAAAATAATAAGTCATGATTTTTATTACGGATACTGTATTTGTATTATTATTTTGGTGATTTTTCTTGGAAATTGTGTCTGATTTGCTGGTCAAAAAAATCACAGACATATTTCGGTAACACTTTACTTGAATGGGTGTTCATAAGACTGACATAACATTGTCATAACCATGACATGACACCTGTCATAAACATTAATGAATACTTACGACAGTTGTCGTTAAGTGTCATTCAGTAAGTTATGTCACTTTTGATGCAAGGGTGACATTGTTTGAGTTGTCCTTGTTATGACAACTTGACATAAACCAAGACAACAAAACCATCAACATGTCATAGCAGACATCCAAATATGACGGTTTAATGTCGCGCTAAGATATCAAGTTTTTCTTAAGTTTGACTGTTACGTCTGCTATGACATGTTTATGACAGGTTTTGTTGTCTTGGTTTTTGTCAACTTGTCATAACAAGAACATCTCGAACAATGTCACCTTTGCATCAAAAGTGACATAACTTACCGAATGACACTTAACGACAACTGTCGTAAGTATTCATTAATGTTTAAGACAGGTGTCTTGTCATGGTTATGACAATGTTATGTCAGTCTTATGAACACCCATTCAAGTAAAGTGTTACCCATATTTCTCATGTGTTGTCATTTATCCCTTTTAGAAAGGATATTTTCTTTTGCTTTGAGGTCAGTGTGTTGTTAGCGTCACCTTTCCTTACAAATATTAATATTTAATACTGGAAACACGTGACATGTCGTTTTTGTTTTTTAAGGAAAGTTGGTGATCGGCAGAAATATAATTATTTTTTTGACATTTAAATAAATCAAAAAATAAATCACCAGACTAGACACCAGAATGAACGCTAAAAACTTAAAGAACACAAAAACAGTGTAACACCGCTCAGGGTTTTCCCCAGGAAATTGGTTAGTGTAAGTGGTTATATGCAGTTTGCCTCCACCACCAATCTCCACCCTCGTATCTTGCAAGCACAACATTTCCCCACATTCAAAGATACATTTGAGCATGAACTTAGAGCTTATCTTGTTATAAAAACATTTATAACAGGATTTCTTTGGTGCCTTGTTTTATTGCAAGTCCTGTAAAGTCTGATGTGTCATGACTGGTTTTCCGATCAATGAATAATGTTGGCGGAATTTTTCCACCTCCCTTGCTTTGTAGTGATTACTTGTTACTGTAAATACCCTCAGAGGAGTCGGTCAATGACCCATTCAGTGTTTTGCTGCACTTAAAGTACAGTGTCTGTGTCTTGTGTACTTCTAGAGTGTGAGAAATGTTGTTGTGTGCTTTCTGTCCTTTTTCCTTCCGAAGATTCTTGATTGGACCTGATAAAGGAACTGTTGTCTGTGTGGGACTGTGTTGATTTCCGAGGTTCAGGGATCACTGTTAGTAACTCTGTTGTGAGGATACTTTTAAAGGGAGTTCAATTCTCAGTTGCGGAACATTGTTTCTTGCTGCTACATAATGGTATAACTGGTAAAAATCCAGTGCGAATTTCCATCCAAACTTATATTTTAGGATCTCTCAGAAAAACAATTTCATGTAAATGTAAAGATTATATGAAGTATACATTGAATATAAGTCTGTACTAAAAGTGGCGTGAATATGTAAGATTTACTACTGGGTTATTTTTCTAGAGACAAGGGTTTGGAGTTTTCCTTTTACCTGATCAGTGTCAGCAGGGGGGCAGAGTAACCAGGGAGACTGTCAGCAGGAGGCCACAGGTTCAGACCCCTCTGGCAGTGAGCATCTGACCTGTTGGAAGTGTGAGCAACTCAATGTATCCCTCCAGTGCCAGAGCTTCTTCCCCTTTGATTTGCTAAGGGTAATTCAGTTATAGCTCATATACAATAACTCTGACCTGCCAGCTTTTGAAGCCTAGCAATTTTATTTGAGGATAAAGTTGCTTGTATTTGGAATTATAGATGCGCCTGAAATTGCCAGAAATACTCCCTCAATGACATTTAATCAAGGCTGTGGTAAGAAAGTGTTTTGTCCTTACAGAGTAAAAGAAAACCCAATAAAAACTGACCTGTGATCTTTAGTCCTTCATTGAAGAAAGAGTGGAAGATGAACCCGCCAATTTTCTTCACAACTTTGGCTATTGAATATAGGTATTTATTGCTCTAAAACTCCTTGTGGAGCACATAAAGTACTCATTTTAAGTTGTCACTTAATGATTATTTGACAGATTATTTGTTGATTTATTTAATCATATAGTTATTGAGCTGCTTATAAGAGCTTTTTCAGCTAGTGTAAGACGACACTTCACGTCCTTGAAGACTCAGGCAGTGTAGGCTGTCTTTTTCAGTTGTGAATGCTAATGTGAGTGTGGGTGGATTGGCATGATGCCAAGGTTATCTCAATAAAAAATGCTGGAGGAAAATAACACAAGTAATGTTTTATTTTGATTTGTATAATGTTTGACGGCAATGGATTTGATTGCATCAGAGGAGAGTTGCATCAGGTTTTTATTTTATTGCCATAGCATAGATATGCACCCACGTACTCACACAGGAAAAAAAATCCTCCATGTGCATTTGCAGTCCTGATTGCTGGCTATGTCATATTGTAGGTTGTCACCAGACAACGCAGAGGACCTTGTGCCATAGACTGGTCAATGATTTACTTGACCAAGGTTACTGTACATGTGGAGGCAAACATTCCCCCCCCCGAATCTGTTGTTCAGCACCCAAACCTTGTTTAGTCTTATGATCCCTGCTAGCCTGTTTGAGGTTAAACCTTCTTAATGGCCTCATTTTGCCTTGGTCAGACCACTTTTAATGAGATTCAGTGCAGGTCCAGTCTTTATAGCCCTAGGTGACCCACTTTTTGTTGAATGTTTGCTAAGCTACTGCTGCACACCTAAATCAAGCTCCATGCAAATACACTGCTATTTAAAGCTGATCGCTGGGTCTCTTCAGCTTTGTGGACCAGATAGTAAACTGTCAGAGTTGTCAACAATGCTAACAGCAGCTAAATATTACACAATGGCTTTACCAGACATTTTATTTCAATGTATAATACACTGAATTTTAAAGGAACATTAAGCATTTTAGGGCTGCTTACTCTTATTCAAACAGTGGTGGAAATGTACAATAATGTTTCCGTCAATCCTTTTGTTCAACTTAAAAGTAATCATATCTCAGGTCACCACTAAGGACTTGATTTATACAACTAAATGGCATTGCCCAGGCCATTGCTATAAACCCAGTAAGCATTTTGTAAAAGATTTAACAATGATTGTGACCAACATATAGGCTACATTTTATTTCATAGGAAAGATCTTTAGATGTTGTTTGCTGTCGAAGAAAATTCAAATTTCCCCCTGCTTTTAATACATCATGCTCCTAGACTATTGTACAGAACCATGTCCACTTGATCCTGCAGAATAGCAACAAAAAAACAAACAAATTAACACATTACAAGATCACAAAATGAAGACTGTATTTGATTGAAGAAGAACTAAACTGATTTCCTGGCAAATAAAGTATTCAAAGTTAAGTAAAGTAAGTAATGTACACAAGTCATGAGTCCATTGGAAGTTTTATCGTGGACATTTTGATGCTCCATTTGTCCAAATTGGTGATGTCATGCTGGTCTAGCAGTATCAACAGTGACTGAGGGAGAACAGGCGTAGACTGTGTTTATCATTCTGACAAAGCAAGCAGCTGCTTGACAGGCTGGTTTGTGGCCGTGTTTATTACTGACTGGTGTCTGTGCAGGACTCATGGGTCGAGCTGGAGGGGGTGATAAGGTGGAATTTGAACCATTTCTCTTTCTGTCCCTTTTTCTTCTGCCATTAGAGTTTTGGATCAGTTCAGTTTGAGCTGAATCCCAATGAGTCAGTTAAAGATACAGCAACAGTAGAGCTCTTATTATGGGCAATCTAATTTATTGATGTCATAACTCCTGAAAGATTTTCTTTTCCTTGAAATCTCTTGTGAAAAGTAGAAGGAAATCAACCCTGGCTCTTCTTTAAAACCTAGGGTCATTCATTTGTGTGGGAATATTGACCCACCTCTCAGCTACCATGCGCTAATTCTTTCAAATAGAATCCCCTCTATGTCTGGAGATGATCTATTTTCAGTGCGACTGCTGCTAAAGCAACATTTTTAAAGGCGCTTTAGCTTGTAATGATTATGCGTTGCTGTGAGTCACCGTGTGCCAATATCTGTCTTGCCACAGCAATTTTGGAACATTGAATATTTATATTGATGAATAAGTCACTGTTCAATAGTAATCTTCAAAACCTTTTGACGATGAATAGATAAGTCAAACCAAGTAGATAGATCGCTGTTAAAGTTAAAGTCCGTAGTTTGGTTGGTCCTACCAGTAGGTCTAAGTTTTCCCTTCCAGTGAAGTAAGCACAGTTCACGGTTCCAATGACTATAAAACCTGAATATATTTGGTAATGCCACAACATCATCTATTTGCCAACAGCAGGTTGAAATTTGCAAGGATCAGAAATTCAATATCTGGACGCATTGTTAAAGTAATAGTTTTGTTTATGATCAATTATCTGCCTTTCCAATTAGCCTGTACTTTTTGCTTTGTGTGTATTAGCACATATTAGCATGCTAACACTCTTAACTAAGATGATGAGCATTGTAATCATTATTACTGTTGAAAGTTAGCCTTGTTGACGTTCACATTTAGCTCACAAGCAAAGACTCTTAGTCTTGTTTATTGGTTGTCCGATATAAATATGGATTGTATCAATGTGTCAAATCCCCTGCTCCCAGCGTAGACTGAAGACTATTTAGCTTCTGTGCTTGTTAGTTTTTGTTTGTCACTAAGGGTTTCTTAGTGACAAACAAAAGTCTAAGACTGTGGCTGTTTCTTCCCTTTCCTTTAGACTCTCTTCCTTCTTTGATGCCTCCTTTCTAAATGTCTCTTCAAATATCTCTCTGCTTCATTGCCTTCATTCTCTCTGTCTCTCTCAGCTCAGCCCAGACGTTGCACTATAAATCCTCCATTGCTTGAGTCAACACTAGAAAGAAAGCACCCATCTCCCTGTCTTTATCAGTCTACCTTTCTTTGTTTAAAAAGTGGTCCAAACAGATTTAGTAACAAGAGTTTTAAGCTCTGCAGGTAGCCAGGACAGCAGCACTTCATTCACCACTCATACTTTTATTTCTGTCAAACACGCTGAACAGGCTCACTGATTGCAGGCATTAAATCAGTCGTTTGACATTTACTGCAGCAGTAAGGTTTGGAGAATTTACCTTCCTCACCCCCTTTGCTTTCTTCCGTTAATCATTTCACATGGAAATTCTGCACATGAGATATATACAGTGGGGCAAAAAAGTATTTAGTCAGCCACCAATTGTGCAAGTTCTCCCATTTAAAAAGATGAGAAAGGCCTGTAATTTTTGTCATAGGTACACTTCAACTATGAGAGACAGAATGAGAAAAAAAAATCCAGGAAATCACATTGTCTGATTTTTAATGAATTTATTGGTAAATTCCTCGGTAAAATAAGTATTTGGTCACCTACAAACAAGCAAGATTTCTGGCTCTCACAGACCTGTAACTTCTTCTTTAAGAGGCTCCTCTGCCCTCCACTTGTTACCTGTATTAATGGCACCTTTTTGAACTCGTTATCAGTATAAAAGACACCTGTCCACAACCTCAAACAGTCATACTCCAAACTCCACTATGGCCAAGACCAAAGAGCTGTCAAAGGAGACCAGAGACAAAATTGTAGACCTGCACCAGGCTGGGAAAACTGAATCTGCAATAGGTAAGCAGCTTGGTGTGAAGAAATCAACTGTGGGAGCAATTATTAGAAAATGGAAGACAAACAAGACCACTGCTAATCTCCCTCCATCTGGGGCTCCACGCAAGATCTCACCCCGTGGGGTCAAAATGATCACAAGAACGGTGAGCAAAAATCCCAGAACCACACGGGGGGACCTAGTGAATGACCTGCAGAGAGCTGGGACCAAAGTAACAGAGGCTACCATCAGTAACACACTACGCCGCCAGGGACTTAAATCCTGCAGTTCCAGACGTGTCCCCCTGCTTAAGCCAGTACATGTCCAGGCCCGTCTGAAGTTTGCTAGAGGGCATTTGGATGATCCAGAAGAGGATTGGGAGAATGTCATATGGTCAGATGAAACCAAAATAGAACTTTTTGGTAAAAACTCAGCTCGTCGTGTTTGGAGGAGAAATAATGCAGAGTTGCATCCAAAGAACACCATACCTACTGTGAAGCATGGGGGTGGAAACATCATGCTTTGGGGCTGTTTTTCTGCAAAGGGACCAGGACGACTGATCCGTGTAAAGGAAAGAATGAATGGGGCCATGTATCGTGAGATTTTGAGTGAAAACCTCCTTCCATCAGCAAGGGCACTAAAGATGAAGCGTGGCTGGGTCTTTCAGCATGACAATGATCCCAAACACACCGCCAGGGCAACGAAGGAGTGGCTTCGTAAGAAGCATTTCAAGGTCCTGGAGTGGCCTAGCCAGTCTCCAGATCTCAACCCCATAGAAAATCTTGGGAGGGAGTTGAAAGTCCGTGTTGCCCAGCGACAGCCCCAAAACATCACTGCTTTAGAGGAGATCTGCATGGAGGAATGGGCCAAAATACCAGCAACAGTGTGTGGAAACCTTGTGAAGACTTACAGAAAACGTTTGACCTCTGTCATTGCCAACAAAGGGTATATAACAAAGTATTGAGATGAACTTTTGTTATTGACCAAATACTTATTTTCCACAAAAATTTGAAAATTAATTCATTACAAATCCTACAACGTGATTTTCTGGATTTTTTTTCTCATTCTGTCTCTCATAGTTGAGGTATACCTATGATAAAAATTACAGGCCTCTCTCATCTTTTTAAATGGGAGAACTTGCACAATAGGTGGCTGACTAAATACTTTTTTGCCCCACTGTATATAAATACATAAATAAATACTGTATATATACGTATATAGTGTTCTTTATGATGATACACATCACATTATGGCATGTTTTATTGTAATTAAATGAATAATATGAAGTACTTTATCAAGAACTCAAGTGCACACATAACACAACGGGTTCAAGTAAAAATGATAGAGGAAGTGAATGACACAATTTTCCTGCTATAATCTCTAACTATATTAACATGCAGGCACACAAATACAGAGTAATTAGATTAGGCTGTAAGATAACCAGAATGGATCTGCCAAATTGTGTTCATGTGATTTTTAAAAACGTTACCAAAATCTAATATTTCATATTTATTGGTCCGATTTTGCTCCCAACACTGTAACTGTGAAAAAGAAGCTGTTATGTGATTATTAGGAATAAAAACAAACATAAGCTTGTTTGAAGTTGTGCCAGTCTACTGAAACAGGAAGAACACACATCATCGTGGCCTGCACTCATCCCGTTAGATCCTTCAATAGTGATTCACATTATTCAACACAGCAGTAGTGCGTGCATTTCTGTGTTTTTCTGAAATTCTCTCTCTCTCTCTCTCTCTCTCTCTCTCTCTCTCTCTCTCTCTCTCTCTCTCTCTCTCTCTCTCTCTCTCTCTCGCTCTCTCTCTTCTTTGCTCTCTTGCTACCTCTCCTTAGAATATCCTAGTTTGGACTGCAGCCCAGCACTGCCTTGTGTTGTTAAATCCTGGCACATTTCAGGCATTCAGCTGCTATACTGGCTCTGGTTATCTGGATAACCCATAGTTAGTAACCCCTTAGGAGTTCATATTCCCTAAGCTACAATGGGATACGTATAGAATGAGCATAATTTTGATTAACATGAACCGGGTAATTTTTTGATCTATAGTTTGGACAGAGCTGCTAATTTTATCCAGTGTTAAGGGGTTAGGTTCTACTTGAACTTGATTGCTTATAAAATGTTGCTGTGCATGCCAATATGATCTGCAAAAAGTGTACTGGACTCATGTGATTGTAATTCTGCGCAGATGCATGTCTGTTTACAGTGAACCTTAAGCTTACTGTTCAAGCAGCTTCCTGAACTCATAGGCTTATGTCTGATTTCCTCCCATCTTACTGCTTACATTATCCCATGTGGAAATTTGTAACGTGCAGAAAAAACAACTGGAGAAAATGTTTGGACATGGGTACACATTCACATAAAAGAGCATTCATAATCTGTATTTAATAATCTGTCATGACTGAAACAAATGTACAGAAAGCCCCTGTAACCATGGCTGGATCTCTTTGCTAAGAATCTGGTCACAGGCAATTTGCAGCTCCTCCATATCTGGTTTTTCATGTGCTTTTGCTTTGGCTTGAAAGCCAGCCAGAAGTGTTATGTCACAACTTTCACAGCTGTATTCCAGTAGACTGCAGCAGCAGCAAATGTTTTGAGGTCTGGCATGGGCCTGTCAAGAATACCTTGAATGCACCACACTCATTATCAAACAGCTCGGGGTCATTGGTGGCGCCCTTAGGCACAAAAGGTTACTTAAAAAATAAACCATAAGACCATAAATAAACACAAGTGGTAGTAGTTTCATTATGTAAAACATCCTGTAATGACTTATAGGCTGTCATCACAGTAACTCCTGTATACATGTCACTGGTTGTAGGTTAAGAGTTTGCCACCTAAAGATTACTCAGCTTATTTAATTGACATGTATGTTTTGGTTTTTGAATATTTAATCACATTTTATTGGACAAGGGGAGACTATAGGTTAACGACTCAAGTTGGTCAATGTGATGAAAGTGTAATTACCAAGTGCGTAACATACATACACAACATACATTTTATAGTCAGACATAAATAACCCAAGCTCACCATAACATCTCTTGCAGTGGGCTTCTTCACACAACTCCTGTTTTTCACACTGATAAGTTTTGGGATTTTTTTTAACTAAAGAAGAGTCCTCAGCAGAGCCTACAGGTGTTTATGTGAATGAGATCAGTGGGAAGAAGAAGGAGAAGGAGAAGGAGAAGGAGAAGAGAAGGAGAAATGCAGGTGCTCACTCAGTTGTAACACACAGTACAATACACACATGCATTGAGTTTTGGTGTTACATCGGTTTTACTGTAGCTGTTTCAAGAGAACAGATACTTCGGTACCAAGGGAAATGTGTTTTGATATTGTCCCTGCTATTAAACATTAGGTTTTAGCTGTTGTTTTATAATTCATGTACTTAAAAGATTCTTAGTTTCTGCTAAAGCATGCAATCCTCATTTACTCTGTAATGTGGCTTGCAAAACAATGTTTAAGTACGCTTAGGTCAGCTGTTTGAATCTCTTCCATGGTAAATAAAACAATGCTATGCTACTTAATTTCCTTCTCATGCTTACTGAAGCAATGCTTTAACGCCTTGCTTATATTGAGCCAGTTGTTTTTTAGCGCATGAGAAAAATACCGTTTGGCTGTTCTTTTCAGCATAGTACTTAACTTTATCACGGTTGGATATTGGAAACGAATCAATAACATAAAGAAACTACATTTTCCTATTTTATAACTCATGTGATTGTGAGTGTGGGATCATGGGACCTGTGTAGAAAACTGAGCTAATTAGATTGATGAAATATGCACAGTGATTTATGATGCTATCAAAGAATACAAACATATCTATAAAGTGGTTTTGACCTCTTGAAACGTGTATTTGGCCATGAAACAAGAATTCGTAAGTTAATATAGACTGTTTCAAACATACTATGTCTAACAGTATGACTTCCTGAAGTGATGACATTTTGGACAGAGGTGGATTTAAACTTCAACCTGATTGGTTAGTAACCCAAAAAACCATGAAGCGGTATTTGTAGATTTGGTTCAAAGACCCCTCGTCACAGAAAATGACAGACTTTTTGTTTAAAGAAATCTTTAGGGACCTAAATCTACGTTAGACAAGGTCCTACCATAAATATCATATGTATAATGATATGCATTTTCATATATCATTTGTACAGTATGTATAATCATTTCTATACATAGACAGAGAAGATTATATATTGTCTATATATACATACTTTATACATTCAGTGACCTGCCAGTGGTCACAGTTTGGTGACCTTTCTGAGTCCAACAAAGACAAATTCTTCCTTGCTCATTCTGTGACCAGTCTGGACGTAGATGAAAAAAAAAGATGAGCCAGACAAGTTTCACTGGAAATGGGCCGCGACCCATCTGGCCAAAGCCTCTCTCTTTATGTCTCTCAGTCTGCAGCTTTCTCTCTCTCCTCTCTCTCACTCTTTCCCTACCAAAATATTCCTGCATTTCCTGCTGCTGTCCAACTTTTCTCCTCTAATTTCAGTTTATTGGAGCCTGCATACGTTTATGAGAAACTACTGTGACCTTTTTGTTGGACTTTGTTCCGTGTTCCCTCAGTAGCAGATAGTCAACCAATATCTACTTATGCCAGGCTACGCTTTGTTTGTGTACCGTGCGTTCATGTTGTTTCAGAGCCCGCAATAATTGTTTTTCTGAAGTTGCAGACATAAGCTGCTCTCGCTGAAATTCCTGACACACTTACCATTTGCAACAGTGAGGTCACCAATTTCTTCTCAGAGTTTTTGACCACAAAGGAATGAAGGCGCACTTTCTCATGTGGTTGATTTCTACCGGTTAAAAGAAAACCAGTTGAAAGAAGAGTCAAGAAAGAGCAGTAGTGGTCAAGGAGGAGCAGTAAAAAAAAGAAAAAAGTATTTATTGTTGACATTGATGTTAAACTTAAAATGCTGAAAACGTTAAGTGTTCTGCAGACATCAACAGCAAATAATTATCATTTATTAACACTTATTATATAACATAGAGATATTCAATCATCAATTATACTAAACAAAATGTTTTACATCTTGAATGTTGCCAACAGTGTTTTGGAATTTTGCCTGATAAAGGATAAGTTGATCATCCAAATGGTGCTTTACATCACTTGAAGTCAATGCAATCATGATTCCAACTCCCCTCAGCAGAGTTTCACTTTTACAGATGTAGGCTTTGCTGCATTGTGTTTGAACATTAATGCTGCGCCTACTGAGCTGCTGCGTTCTCCACTCTTTTATTGCACATGAAATTAGTTAAACTCCTTCTGTAACAGTCAAAGTCTTCATTCAAAGGCCTGCTGTTCCCTCTCCTTCACATTTCCCTCCTCACTGGTAGATCAGCCTTTTATCCATTAATTACAGCTGACACTTTCCCTTTTTCTCAATCCGCTCTCCGCTTTACTCTCTTTATCTGTGCTCGCTGTTTTGTTGCTCTTTCTTCTCTCTCCCTCTCTCCTCTTCTTGCAACAAAATTGAAAATGTTGTTCGTCAGAATACATTAGCCTTCAGTCAGCTCTATTCTCTATGATTTTTTAAATAATTTAATCGGTTGAATATGTTTTATTATCCTTTTTCTGAAACCTCAACACAAGTTGTCAATAAAAGCAGTTGACTTTTAAAGCTGTTTATGATTGCGGATGTTACAGTTTAACCTCAGTTTTGGTATTTCTGTTTTGCAAAGTCAATAAGTCCACTTGAACATTTTATACATAATCCAAGCTTATCTGCTAAAAACGTGTAGTCAACAGTTATTTATCAAGATGCATACAAGCTTCTGGGTGTCTGCCGGCTGATGCTGGTGTAAAACATAACACCGGGAGTGAGACGGCTTCACCACACTTAGTCATGCTGTTCTCTCACTGCTGTTGCTATGGAGCTGAACTCCAGGGTTAAGTTTTTTACTATCATTATGAAAACATGCATTTTAAATTGAAGTGAGCAGTGAACCGCCCAATATAGAATAGCCTAGGGCTGAACGATTAATTGCATTTGCGATAATATCGCGATATGACAAAACGAGATTTTCCAACCGCAAGGCTGCGATTTAACTGGTCACGTGGTCTGGTCACGTGACTTGCGAGCCGAGCGGAGCCGAGCGAAGCCGATCAGGCATGGAAAGAAGCCAACGCTGCGCTTGAACCTGTTGCACAATGGCCTCAGGCTCGTCAGAAGAGTGCACGGCTGGAAGTTTGGTACCAAAGGGGCGGCACCTCAGTTGTGTGGAATTATTTTGGCTTTAAAAAGCAAGATGCTGCGTCAGGTATTGTGTAGAACGTGCCTCCACTGTTGCTACCTCACGAGGTTCACGATTGTAATCACGATTGATTTATTGCTTGTGTTTGTTGAAAAATACATGAGAGGAGGACCTTGAAAAAATAATCGCATATTAAATCGCAATTGCAATTTTGAGGAAAAAAATCGCAATTACATTATTTTCCAAAATCGTTGAGCCCTAAAATGGCCTATTGGATATTTTTTATATATGAGGAAAAGTTTTTGGCTACTTGTTGAGGCACCCTTATTGCTGTGGTTGGCTTCACATTGTGTTGTTACTGTAGTTTTTATCCACACAGGTTTGCAACTTTCCCCTATTTATTTTTATGCAGTTGCTTGTCTTTGCACTTATGATTCTGGACATTTTCTTTTATCCATTCATCCATTGGAATCCTCAAGGATTGTCTATTTAAATAAATAAAACTGAAATGCATTAAGTTTTTTGTGTAATAGTTGACTCGCCCTTAACATGTTGCTGTGTAAAAGTAGCTGATGATTGGATGACATGGCATCTTGCAGAGGCAACTACTTTTCAGAAATGTAGTTTTTCACTTTTGAGTTTTGATAGACAGGATTAATGGCATGGGACATATGTTAGGGTGGAGATAAGAGGAAATATTGATTTTTCAATCTCATTAACACGGATACTTGTAAATTGATCTGCACAGACTGATTACTAACTAAATATCAGAAGCCTGATCCAAACACCTCCATTTTATCAAAGGCAGCTCTGTATCAGACACTCGCAGTAACTCTTGAGTTATCGCAGTCTGTATAAGCTGAATTTTATAGGCTTTTATTTTTTAAATGAAAGGAAACATTTCATATAATTGTTTTATCTTAATGCTTTGCGACATATGACCTGATCTGACACACTTGATCAAGTTGGTAGTCAAAATCTCTGTGAGCGCAAATATTCAATGCAGCATTAAGATTATCTGATATTTAAAAAATATGTATCATATACCAAAATAAATAGTGCAATTTAAGAGAAGAGAAATGATTTGAACCTCCATCCTTCCTGTCAATTAAAGTACACTCAAATGGAAAATGAAATCAACCTCGTAATAACCTTGTCCAAACATTTCCTGGTTATAGGCAGAAAAGTGTAGTGTCTGTGTGTGGGTGTGTGTGTGTGTTCGGTTATGTGGAGAGAAATAATACAAACACGCTCCCAGTACCTCACCTCAGATTCACTGCTTTGTGGAGTCTATGCTTTATGTGTGGCTGCTCCATTAATGTTGATCCTTTGTGAAAAACACGTCTTTTACCACTAATTGTAGTGTTTACCTCCATTAAATCAATGTTGCAGATGACAATTTCACTGGTACCATGCAAGAAGGAGAACAATTGTGATTCACATGTAGCTTATTTTTCAACATTTTTTAACACTTCCTGTCCCAATTGTTTGTTTCTGAAAAATGTTGACATTGGCTCCAATTACGTTCTCAAAAAACCTCTCTTCACTGGCTTCTTCAAGTGAACCAACCTTTGAGAATCTAATAACAAACCAATAATGTTGTTATACCCTTCCAGCAAATATGCACTATTGTTCGCACTGTTTGCAAAGGCAGAAGTAATTTCCCCTTACATGCTGCAAGCTTGTTGTTAGTGCCATATATGTGGCTTTTTTGGATTACAATAATAGGAGCAGCGCCATCTGAACAACCTCTCCAGAGCTCTTATCTCGCTCTTAATCCCGCCCTGTTCTTTTTATATCAGTCAATGAGTTCACCTGAGTGAAAGTTAACATCAGGAGGATCCCGCTTTCCACCAAGCTTGGTGAAAGATCAGTGTTTAACTCAAGATCCACTGGTTACTTCTATCTCCGTGAATATGCCGCAGGTTCTTGTCTTGAGAGACGCGATCTCTATTGAGATTTACATTTTGATTGATGTTGTCATCACTCTTTTTTTCCTCTTCCTTTTCTTCTCCTTTCACTTGCTGCCTTTGACCAAGGTTGTAAAAGGAAGGGCTGTCTATGAAATCTTCAGTTGCGAAATCTTGGAGAAAATGTGTGCAATGTTATATCCCCCTCCTTTTGGAGTGATTTCTCTCACCTCACGTTGGCTTTTCACCTCTTATCCTCCTTTACTTCTTCTCCTCTCCATTCATTAAAATGCACAGATCACACCACATCTCTTTGCCTCGTATTTCACCTGAGGGAGGAATGGATAAAAGGCTTCATGTACAACGCACTCCTCTGGGTTAATGATTGGCCTCTTTCATCATATGCTTCTCCGTGTGTGTGTGTGTGTGTGTGTGTGTGTGTGTGTGTGTGTGTGTGTGTGTGTGTGTGTGTGTGTGTGTGTGTGTGTGTGTGTGTGTGTGTGTGTGTGTGTGTACATTTAAACTAGGAGAGCCAAAGTTTTGTGCCCTTATGGACTCGGGGTAAAAGTCTGCTTTGACTCTTTGATGTCTCCAACTGAAATGATGGCAGAAGAGTAAAGTTACATAGCTGCAATAGAACACATACCATTTTTATAAGTTTGCTGTTTTGAGAATAATTTATATAAGACTATTGGATTTGTGTGTATCTTAATTTTCTTTCTTTCTTCCTGTCAGGACTGTACAAAACATTTGGTTTGATTCTGGCCTCAAAAATCTCACTTAGGCCCCACTTTAACTTCCACAGCTGCTATAAACAAACATTGCTTCAGTTTTTACTGCTCAATATTTAACTGAGCTTGGTTGAAGTGCACATTTTAGCCAGGCTGGAGTGAAATCAAATACACATGCATGAATCGTTTGTATGCGTTGTTGTCCAAAACATTTTATAAGAGATCGGCAATTAATAGGTATGTGTTATTTGTTTTTTTGTGTATGCGCCACCCCGGACATGTCTCTGTTTCATTAGTGGTTTTATTTCTTCCACACAGCGTTGCCTGCAGGCTGGATGAGCTGCACTGTTTTGTTTTCACTTTGTTATGGTGCAACTGCTTAGCCACTCTGGCCCATATTACTGTCTGCTATAAATAAGTCTGTTAAAGATGAGACAACGGTAAAGAAAATTATCATGATTAGCCATGAAGACATTGAGTTGCCTGAAGGAAAGTAGACTCCTTCACAAGGATTCAATCAGTTCAGGATGTAGTTTTTCTTCTGAAAAGGAACAGAAATGAATAAATGAAAATGTAATGCTGTTTTTTTTATCTCGTACCAACCCAGTATTTTTAAATGGGTCTGGGTGAAAAAACTATCTCCACATTATTAGCACAGAGTTATTGTTTTTGATTTCAGTGATATTTTGTCTCTTACCTTTTTTCTTAATTTCTAAAATACAGTTCTTCACAATTGCTTTTGCTGGAGCCCAAATCACAGTAGTACATCTTATCACACTGATACGAAAAATATACACATACACTTTGATCTAGAATGCTCAAGAGACAGTACACCATGGAGTAGTGTCAGGGCAGCTACTCGCATGAACTAACAAGCCAAATATGTCCTGTATACCTTCCATGAATATACTGTATAAATACAGTGAGCCAGCACTTGAGAGCTGCCTGCATGAGCAGAACTGCATTTCAATTCCTTTAAAAAAACTATCAGAAAAGAAGTCTAGCTGAAAGGACGTACATTTTGCAAACTACAGTGCCACATGAGTGCTTTATTTTGGATAGCTGTCTATAAGCCTGTACTTTCAAGAAAAGAAGAATACATACATAGTCTAGACTTTGGTTTTGGAGA